>NW_025334077.1:114576-223521 GCF_014858855.1 Bufo gargarizans | reverse complement strand
CTCTCTGTACAGCCGGTGTTACACTCCTCCTGACTGTCTACTCCACTCTGTACGGTGTTACACTCCTCCTGACTGTCTACTCCACTCTGTACGGTGTTACACTCCTCCTGACTGTCTACTCCACTCTGTACGGTGTTACACTCCTCCTGACTGTCTACTCCACTCTGTACGGTGTTACACTCCTCCTGACTGTCTACTCCACTCTGTACGGTGTTACACTCCTCCTGACTGTCTACTCCACTCTGTACGGCGTTGTTCTCTGCCTGTCTCTGTACGGCCGGCGTTGTACTCTGCCTGTCTCTGTACGACCGGCGTTGTACTCTGCCTGTCTCTGTACGGCCGGCGTTGTACTCTGCCTGTCTCTGTACGGCCGGCGTTGTACTCTGCCTGTCTCTGTACGGCCGGCGTTGTACTCTGCCCTTAGCTGCAGGATATCCTGACAGATCTCCAGTGTCTTGTGTCTTCTTCACTACATGTGGATATGTACCGTGTAATGGGGAGGATAGATTGTAACGCCGGGTATGTACCGCGTAATGGGGGGGATAGATTGTAACGCCGGGTATGTACCGCGTAATGGGGAGGATAGATTGTAACGCCGGGTATGTACCGCGTAATGGGGAGGATAGATTGTAACGCCGGGTATGTACCGCGTAATGGGGAGGATAGATTGTAACGCCGGGTATGTACCGCGTAATGGGGGGGAGAGATTGTAACGCCGGGTATGTACCGCGTAATGGGGAGGATAGATTGTAACGCCGGGTATGTACAGCGTAATGGGGAGGAGAGATTGCAACGCCGGGTATGTACCGCGATAATGGGGGGGAGAGATTGTAACGCCGGGTATGTACCGCGTAATGGGGAGGATAGATTGTAACGCCGGGTATGTACCGCGTAATGGGGGGGAGAGATTGTAACGCCGGGTATGTACCGCGTAATGGGGAGGAGAGATTGCAACGCCGGGTATGTACCGCGTAATGGGGAGGAGAGATTGCAACGCCGGGTATGTACCGCGTAATGGGGGGGAGAGATTGTAACGCCGGGTATGTACCGCGTAATGGGGAGGATAGATTGTAACGCCGGGTATGTACCGCGTAATGGGGAGGAGAGATTGCAACGCCGGGTATGTACCGCGTAATGGGGAGGAGAGATTGCAACGCCGGGTATTGTACCGCGTAATGGGGAGGAGAGATTGCAACGCCGGGTATGTACCGCGTAATGGGGAGGAGAGATTGCAACGCCGGGTATGTACCGCGTAATGGGGAGGAGAGATTGCAACGCCGGGTATGTACCGCGTAAAGGGGAGGAGAGATTGCAACGCCGGGTATGTACCGCGTAATGGGGAGGAGAGATTGCAACGCCGGGTATGTACCGCGTAATGGGGAGGAGAGATTGCAACGCCGGGTATGTACCGCGTAATGGGGGGGAGAGATTGCAACGCCGGGCATGTACCGCGTAATGGGGGGGAGAGATTGTAACGCCGGGCATGTACCGCGTAATGGGGAGGATAGATTGTAACGCCGGGTATGTACCGCGTAATGGGGGGGAGAGATTGTAACGCCGGGTATGTACCGCGTAATGGGGGGGATGGATTGTAACGCCGGGTATTGTGGCTGCTCACATGACGCCTCTGTAGTGCAGGACATGGAGGGTGAAGGCGGTATTATGTGGGCACCGCAGGCTCTGCTGTGTTCTGGGCCCCTCTGTGCTGGCGCAGTGATGGCGGCGTTCCATCTGGTACAGAATGTCAGGTGGCTGTCTATGCTCGGTGCAGCTCTTCCAGCTGATGGTTTGTTACAGTGTATCAGACTTGTGCTGTTGTGAGAGGACTGGAGAATAGAGACGATTCTAATAGACTGTCTCCTGAGAGCAGCACTGGGCCAAGGCGGGTTTCAGCCTCTTGACACAAGGGCACGTTCACACTAGCGGTTTTCTTTTCCGGCGCTGAGTTCCGTCCTAGCGGCTGAATACCGGAAAATAACTGATCAGGTATATCCCTGTGCATTCTGAATGGAGAGCGATCCGATCGGGACGTCTTCAGCTCAGTATTTTTGACGTTTTAGGATGGAGATAATACCGCAGCATGCTACCGTTTTATCTCCGGACCAAAAAACGGAACACTTGCCTGAATGCCGGATCCGGCATTTTTTTCCATACGAATGTATTAGTGCTGCCGTCAGGTCTGCGCATGCGCATAAATTAAAAATGTAAAAATTGAAACAGATCCGGCATTCAAAATACCCCAATGTCCGATCCCTCCTTCCGGTCTGCGCATGCGCAGACCTTTAAAAATGTGAAAAAAAAATTTGAAACGGATCCGTTTGTCTGTATGACAAACAGACAGATGGATCCGTTCTTGCAATGCATTTGTGAGACGGATCAGCATCCGGATCCGTCTACAATTGCTGTCCATTTGCATGCAGATTGCCGGATCTCTCTGCCGCAAGTGTGAAAGTACCCGAAGTTCCCATTCACTGATAGCAAGCAGAGATCTTGAGAATAGTGTAGAACACAGCAGAGCAAGTTATGAAGGTGATGCTATGGCTACCTGTTCTGTCTGCTGTGATTTACCACACACAGGATGCGCACATGTCCGCCAGTAGAGGACCAAATCGGTTGAGTCCCCGCCTCCATTAAAAATCTTAATTTTTTTGCAACCGTTTAGTAAAATGTGTAACGCTAGGAATCTCACATAACCCAGAGATCGGAAGCTGGAATCAAGACTTCCCACCGTCATCTCCTCATCTTTCTGCATCTCCGAACATGAATGGGTTAAGTCCGGGGACTGGTGTGACCAGTTTTTATGTATGGAGTCATGTCACCCTCCATGATTGACACCGACAGTGTGTGTGGGGCAGGACATTTGGTTCCCAGGCCTCAATGTATAAGATGGGGGTTCTGAAAGGAGGTTTACAGGGACAGTATGGAGACAGGATGACTGTAGGACAGGAGAATACAGTCTATTGCCCCCTGTTATCAGCCATTTCAGGGGGAGGATGACTGTAGGACAGGAGAATACAGTCTATTGCCCCCTGTTATCAGCCATTTCAGGGGAGAGGATGACTGTAGGACAGGAGAATACAGTCTATTGCCCCCTGTTATCAGCCATTTCAGGGGAGAGGATGACTGTAGGACAGGAGAATACAGTCTATTGGCCCCTGTTATCAGCCATTTCAGGGGAGAGGATGACTGTAGGACGGGAGAATACAGTCTATTGGCCCCTGTTATCAGCCATTTCAGGGGAGAGGATGACTGTAGGACAGGACAATATAGTCTATTGCCCCCTGTTATCAGCCATTTCAGGGGAGAGGATGACTGTAGGACAGGAGAATACAGTCTATTGCCCCCTGTTATCAGCCATTTCAGGGGAGAGGATGACTGTAGGACAGGAGAATACAGTCTATTGCCCCCTGTTATCAGCCATTTCAGGGGGAGGATGACTGTAGGACAGGAGAATACAGTCTATTGCTCCCTGTTATCAGCGATATCAGGGGAGAGGATGACTGTAGGACAGGAGAATACAGTCTATTGGCCCCTGTTATCAGCCATTTCAGGGGAGAGGATGACTGTAGGACAGGAGAATATCAGTCTATTGCCCCTGTTATCAGCCATTTCAGGGGGAGGATGACATGTAGGACAGGAGAATTACAGTCTATTGCCTCCTGTTATCAGCCATATTCAGGGGAGAGGATGACTGTAGGGACAGGAGAATACAATCTATTGCTCCCTGTTATCAGCATTTCAGGGGAGAGGATGACTGTAGGACAGGAGAATACAGTCTATTGCCCCTGTTATCAGCCATTTCAGGGGAGAGGATGACTGTAGGACAGGAGAATACAGTCTATTGGCCCCCTGTTATCAGCCATTTCAGGGGAGAGGATGACTGTAGGACAGGACGAATACAGTCTATTGCCCCTGTTATCAGCCATTTCAGGGGAGAGGATGACTGTAGGACAGGAGAATACAGTCTATTGCCCCCTGTTATCAGCCATTTCAGGGGAGGAGGATGACTGGTAGGACAGGAGAATACAGTCTATGCCCCCCTGTTATCAGCCATTTCAGGGGGAGAGGATGACTGTAGGACAGGAGAATACAGTCTATTGCTCCCTGTTATCAGCGATATCAGGGGAGAGGATGACTGTAGGACAGGAGAATACAGTCTATTGGCCCCTGTTATCAGCCATTTCAGGGGAGAGGATGACTGTAGGACAGGAGAATACAGTCTATTGCTCCCTGTTATCAGCCATTTCAGGGGAGAGGATGACTGTAGGACAGGAGAATACAGTCTATTGCCCCTGTTATCAGCCATTTCAGGGGAGAGGATGACTGTAGGACAGGAGAATACAGTCTATTGCTCCCCTGTTATCAGCCATTTCAGGGGAGAGGATGACTGTAGGACAGGAGAATACAGTCTATTGTCCCCTGTTATCAGCCATTTCAGGGAGAGGATGACTGTAGGACAGGAGAATACAGTCTATTGCCCCTGTTATCAGCCATTTCAGGGGAGAGGATGACTGTAGGACAGGAGAATACAGTCTATTGTCCCCTGTTATCAGCCATTCCCAGGGAGAGGATGACTGTAGGACAGGAAGAATACAGTCTATTGTCCCCTGTTATCAGCCATTTCAAAGGGAGAGGATGACTGTAGGACAGGAGAATACAGTCTATTGTCCCTGTTATCAGCCATTTCAGGGGGGAGGATGACTGTAGGACAGGAGAATACAGTCTATTGTCCCCCTGTTATCAGCCATTTCAAGGGAGAGGATGACTGTAGGACAGGAGAATACAGTCTATTGTCCCCTGTTATCAGCCATTTCAAGGGGAGAGGATGACTGTAGGACAGGAGAATACAGTCTATGCTCCCCTGTTATCAGCCATTTCAGGGGAGAGGATGACTGTAGGACAGGAGAATACAGTCTATTGCCCCTGTTATCAGCCATTTCAGGGAGAGGATGACTGTAGGGACAGGAGAATACAGTCTATTGCCCCCTGTTATCAGCCATTTCAGGGGAGAGGATGACTGTAGGACAGGAGAATACAGGTCTATTGCCCCTGTTATCAGCCATTCAGGGGAGAGGATGACTGTAGGACAGGAGAATACAGGATGACTGTAGGACAGGAGAATACAGTCTATTGTCCCCTGTTATCAGCCATTTCAGGGGAGAGGATGACTGTAGGACAGGAGAATACAGTCTATTGTCCCCTGTTATCAGCCATTTCAGGGGAGAGGATGACTGTAGGACAGGAGAATACAGTCTATTGCTCCCCTGTTATCAGCCATTTCAAGGGAGAGGATGACTGTAGGACAGGAGAATACAGTCTATTGCTCCCCTGTTATCAGCCATTTCAGGGGAGAGGATGACTGTAGGACAGGAGAATACAGTCTATTGCCCCCTGTTATCAGCCATTTCAGGGGAGAGGATGACTGTAGGACAGGAGAATACAGTCTATTGCTCCCTGTTATCAGCCATTTCAGGGGAGAGGATGACTGTAGGACAGGAGAATACAGTCTATTGCCCCCTGTTATCAGCCATTTCAGGGGAGAGGATGACTGTAGGACAGGAGAATACAGTCTATTGCCCCCTGTTATCAGCCATTTCAGGGGAGAGGATGACTGTAGGACAGGAGAATACAGTCTATTGCCCCTGTTATCAGCCATTTCAGGGGAGAGGATGACTGTAGGACAGGAGAATACAGTCTATTGCCCCTGTTATCAGCCATTTCAGGGGAGAGGATGACTGTAGGACAGGAGAATACAGTCTATTGCTCCCCTGTTATCAGCCATTTCAGGGGAGAGGATGACTGTAGGACAGGAGAATACAGTCTATTGCTCCCTGTTATCAGCCATTTCAGGGGAGAGGATGACTGTAGGACAGGAGAATACAGTCTATTGCCCCTGTTATCAGCCATTTCAGGGGAGAGGATGACTGTAGGACAGGAGAATACAGTCTATTGCTCCCTTCTTATGGTCACCCACAGCTTACATCAGTTCCGCACTTTTTATTATTTTTTATATACAATTAATTATGAATGTGTCTTGGCCTTTGCTGACTGTATAGCCTAGTGTAGTCAGGGTTTGCTGGGACTTGTGGTCGGGATTTGGTAGAGATGCACTTTGATTTCACCTGCTGTCGTGTGCACTTGTTATTCACAGCAGGACAGCCATGTGAAAGTGCTTTTTCACAGCTGAGGGCTTGTTACAATGCATCAGTGCAGACAGTCCTCTGTAGGTGAACACATTAGCTGCACACTTCTCTCTCCTGTTCTTAACGTTTGTTACACTGGATACCATTGTGACAAACTGTCATCTGTGTGACTGCTTACATTTACTGACAGCAAGAAGAGATCTTGAAAATGGTGACAAATTGAAGCACACACCCCAGTAGAAAGTTTCAGAACTTTAGTCACATAGACTGGATGGGCTCTTGATGAACCTTCTTGTGTGACCTACTTGGGAACCTCTGGGCCATCTGTGGCTTTTAACCCTTACAGTCCTGAGCTTATAAAAATACAGGAGCATTATAAGAGGAGTGACCGGACCTGTCTGACGTGTTCTCCCCCACCCGCCTCAGGTGAGGGCCCTCTGCTCCAATATACAGGACTGACCTTCATCCTGTGGGAAGCGTGACTGTCCCTTTAATGCCCGGTGCAGAGATGTTTTTTTTTTTTTTTTTTGGGAGTTGGGAGGGGAAGGGGGTTCCCATGTCTGACATTTAACCTTTGCTGCGGCCCCCAAACCCTGCTGTGAATATAGGAGCGGTGACC
The DNA here is from genome assembly GCF_014858855.1 of Bufo gargarizans. Lineage (NCBI taxonomy): Eukaryota > Metazoa > Chordata > Amphibia > Anura > Bufonidae > Bufo > Bufo gargarizans. The sequence continues at coordinate 216,759 of NW_025334077.1, read as the reverse complement.
GGTGTCGCATGTCCTGTATGGGTGGACGTGGACGAGTGTCTGCTGCCTTCCTGCCCCGCTGTCCTCCCCACAATCCGGCCGTTTTCCTGTGGACAATACATAGTAAAGTCATTGGACTGGTACCTCCAGACTCCGAGCTCTGCTGTCCTGTTCATCCTGAGCCTCCTGGTTCATGAATACAATGCTAAATGTCCATTGTGCAGCTGATGGTCATGCTGGGAGTTGTAGTTTCCCTGCCAGCCACAGGTCACATCTCTATGAGAAACCATATCAGCGGTGCGTCCATGATTTGTCGCAGTGGGTGGAGTCAGAGCCGGAGGGATACTTCATAGTTTATTATTTCTGGACGCGGTTTATGGTAATTTGCGACAGATTTAGTTTGTGTTTTATGTGGAGTCCCGGGAAGGTTTTTGGCTGCGCGCCCAGGGATAATACCACGGCGGTTTTATAACCTGCGCGATGTCTAGCGTCACCGCTACATGAACATCGTGTCCGCAGGAGCAGTCCTCAAGTTTATTGAATTCTTTGCTCTATTCATCCTAAGTCACCTGCTTCATGAATAGAATGGCAGGGCGGCAGTGCAGACTGACACACAGCAGTGTAGGTCTGTACCCACAGGATGATGACACCCCTGCCAGCTCTGCGCGGTGGGCCGACCGACCTGTGAGGAATGTTCCAAAGTTCCTCTTTATTGGCTTCGTGTGAAGGTTTTTATGACTTCGCCGTCTCTGCTCTCATTATCCCAGACTTTCCTGCAGCATGATGAGAGTTGTGTTTCTTACTGCCTCTGTGCAATCTGCTGCAGCGCTCCATGCATCATATTTCAGCCCCTGGGAAAGCCGGGTGACTACTACCTCCATCGTGCAGCTTCATTGAGGGTGAATGTGATGAGACATCGATCCGGATAATTTACACCTGAACAGAGTCTCCCAGCATTGCCGGATCTCCTCGCGGTAGTGATGTCATTGCCAGAGCCCCTGGAGGGCCTCTGTGGCCCCTGGTCTGGATTTTCCACTGTGTGGATAGACTTCATGCTGCCACCCAGCTGCTCCTTAGCTTAATGGGTTAATAATTGCAGACTGTATATGGAAAAGTTCTCCAATTTGTGTTACAATCTCTCATTTTTAATACCTCTGCTTGCTGTCAGTGATTTAAGAAAAGTGTTTCCATTCAGAGGCAGTAAGGCCCCAGTCACACGTCGGCAAAATACGGAACGGAATTATGGACCCATTCAATTCTATAGGGCCGCACGATGTCAGGCCCAGCTCCAGAAGTACGGCCCCGCACTTCCGTTCCCAAAAAAATAAATAAAAATTATTCTATTAGTGCCGGCGATGTGCGGTCCACAAAACACGTTATGGACGTGTGGATGGAGCCTAAACCTGTACGTCCTGCGCTCAGCTGACAGTGGATACAATGTATCAGTCTAGACAAAGCTCTGGACTCCAGACTGATGCATTGTAAGCTTCTGTTCACACCCGTGTCGGGGCCCCATGCCGCTGCCCCCCAGTATACGTCGGGGCACCTCTTAGAGAGCTGATGCAGCGCACTCTCCATGTTTCCTGTGTGAACAGAGACCGAGCGGCGACGTCTCTGTGCGCCAACCCCTGACCCACATCTGGGTGCGGATTTCTCCACCACGAGGGACATTTGGCAGAAGCACTGATTGCTGAGGAGTCCAGCAGCGAAGGGGTTAAGCGTCTGGTGGCCTCATTTGCATTTTCTGTGCTCCTGGGGGGGCTTGTTACCGAAAAATGCTGATGGCGCAATGGCCTTCTGCCTGTGTCCCTGTGACAACACTGCCTGTCCTCTGCAGCTTAGGGACCACGGGCCTTATATTAGTCGGACCTCTTCCTGCAAAATCCAGGATTCTGACTGGTTTCCACGAACGCCAGTGTCCTCAGAACAGGAAGAGTTGTCATGGGGATACAGGCAGGGGCAGTGAGGGTTGCCATGGGGATATAGGCAGGGCACAGAGGGTTGTCATGGGGATACAGGCAGGGGCAGGGAGGGTTGCCATGGGGATACAGGCAGGGGCAGGGAGGGTTGCCATGGGGATATAGGCCGTTCACAGGGGCAGGGAGGGTTGCCATGGGGATATAGGCAGGGCACAGGGGCAGGGAGGGTTGTCATGGGGATACAGGCAGGGCACAGGGGCAGGGAGGGTTGTCATATGCATACAGGCAGAGCACAGGGGCAGGGAGGGTTGTCATGGGCATACAGGCAGGACACAGGGGCAAAGAGGGTTGTCATGGGGATACAGGCAGGTCACAGGGGCAGGGAGGGTTGTCATGGGCATACAGGCAGGACACAGGGGCAGGGAGGGTTGTCATATGCATACAGGCAGAGCACAGGGGCAGGGAGGGTTGTCATGGGGATACAGGCAGGTCACAGGGGCAGGGAGGGTTGTCATGGGCATACAGGCAGGACACAGGGGCAGGGAGGGTTGTCATGGGGATACAGGCAGGTCACAGGGGCAGGGAGGGTTGTCATGGGCATACAGGCAGGACACAGGGGCAGAGAGGGTTGTCATGGGCATGTAGGCAGTTCACAGGGGCAGGGAGGGTTGTCATGGGCATACAGGCAGGACACAGGGGCAAAGAGGGTTGTCATGGGCATGTAGGCAGGGCAGAGAGGGTTGTCATGGGGATACAGGCAGGTCACAGGGGCAGGGAGGGTTGTCATGGGCATACAGGCAGGACACGGGCAGGGAGGGTTGTCATGGGCATGTAGGCAGGGCACAGGGGCAGAGAGGGTTGTCATGGGGATACAGGCAGGTCACAGGGGCAGAGAGGGTTGTCATGGGCATACAGGCAGGACACAGGGGCAGGGAGGGTTGTCATGGGCATACAGGCAGGACACAGGGGCAGAGAGGGTTGTCATGGGCATGTAGGCAGGACACAGGGGCAGAGAGGGTTGTCATGGGCATGTAGGCAGGGCACAGGGGCAGAGAGGGTTGTCATGGGGATACAGGCAGGTCACAGGGGCAGGGAGGGTTGTCATATGCATACAGGCAGAGCACAGGGGCAGGGAGGGTTGTCATGGGCATACAGGCAGGACACAGGGGCAAAGAGGGTTGTCATGGGGATACAGGCAGGTCACAGGGGCAGGGAGGGTTGTCATGGGCATACAGGCAGGACACAGGGGCAGGGAGGGTTGTCATATGCATACAGGCAGAGCACAGGGGCAGGGAGGGTTGTCATGGGGATACAGGCAGGTCACAGGGGCAGGGAGGGTTGTCATGGGCATACAGGCAGGACACAGGGGCAGGGAGGGTTGTCATGGGGATACAGGCAGGTCACAGGGGCAGGGAGGGTTGTCATGGGCATACAGGCAGGACACAGGGGCAGAGAGGGTTGTCATGGGCATGTAGGCAGTTCACAGGGGCAGGGAGGGTTGTCATGGGCATACAGGCAGGACACAGGGGCAAAGAGGGTTGTCATGGGCATGTAGGCAGGGCAGAGAGGGTTGTCATGGGGATACAGGCAGGTCACAGGGGCAGGGAGGGTTGTCATGGGCATACAGGCAGGACACGGGCAGGGAGGGTTGTCATGGGCATGTAGGCAGGGCACAGGGGCAGAAAGGGTTGTCATGGGGATACAGGCAGGTCACAGGGGCAGGGAGGGTTGTCATGGGCATACAGGCAGGACACAGGGGCAGGGAGGGTTGTCATGGGCATACAGGCAGGACACAGGGGCAGAGAGGGTTGTCATGGGCATGTAGGCAGGACACAGGGGCAGAGAGGGTTGTCATGGGCATGTAGGCAGGGCACAGGGGCAGAGAGGGTTGTCATGGGGATACAGGCAGGTCACAGGGGCAGGGAGGGTTGTCATGAGCATACAGGGAGGGCACAGGGGCAGGGAGGGTTGTCATGGGCATACAGGCAGGACACAGGGGCAGGGAGGGTTGTCATGGGCATACAGGCAGAGCACAGGGGCAGGGAGGGTTGTCATGGGCATACAGGCAGGACACAGGGGCAGGGAGGGTTGTCATGGGCATACAGGCAGGACACAGGGGCAGAGAGGGTTGTCATGGGCATGTAGGCAGGACACAGGGGCAGAGAGGGTTGTCATGGGCATGAAGGCAGGGCACAGGGGCAGAGAGGGTTGTCATGGGGATACAGGCAGGACACGGGCAGAGGGGGTTGTCATGGGCATGTAGGCAGGGCACAGGGGCAGAGAGGGTTGTCATGGTGATACAGGCAGGGCACAGGGGCAGAGAGTTGTCATGGGCATACAGGGAGGGCACAGGGGCAGGGAGGGTTGTCATGGGCATACAGGCAGGACACAAGGGCAGAGAGGGTTGTCATGGGCATGTAGACAGGGCACAGGGGCAGAGAGGGTTGTCATGGGGATGCAGGCAGGCAGGTTTTTCTCCTGTTGGATGCCAGGAGTGAGACTGTAAGGGTTATCTGCGGGCACTGTGACACAAGGCGGGTATGGGAAGGTGCCAGACAAGGTTGTCAGCAGTTGTCACTGCTCCCAGTGAAGGGTTAACCCTGCGGCAGACGAGTGACGCTCCCACTCTTTGTGTGTGGAGCCTCAACATCTGCTGCCCTCCCCACCACAGGTGATCTAACAGTATCACCCATAACGTGTGCGCTCTGCTGGCTGTCAGTGAATGGAAAGGCTGGACACCAATCCAGACCTAATATGTTGCACACTTGGGGGTTTGATACAATGTATCACAGGGCAGACAATCCTCTGTGAGCTACACCTGACTGATACACTGTAACGGCTCCAGCAGCTGTGTCAGCAGGACCAGGTCAAGGCTGTAAACAGTGAATGTTTCACTCATTGGAAGCAAGCAGAGATCTTATAAGGAAGTTGCAGAACTTTCCTTTATCTTGTGGTCTCGGGAGGCTCATTCTCCTCACTTGATGATGGGAGTGTTCCACGTGACGGCTGCAGCTGATGACATCTTGTTTCCCTCCTGCTCCCAGTCTTCTCTGGTGCAGTGACATGTCGGGCGGCCGGAGCTGATGAACCTGTATCTCCAGGAATTGTCCCACAGCCAAGTCTCCACCGCCCCGTCATAGGCTGCGACAAGAAGGACCCCAACATGGCCGCCAGCACCCGTACGGATCGATGAACGTCACCCTTGTACAAATAGATATCTGATTGTGGAAAAGCTGGGTGGTTGACACCAGAGCAGCTCCTGCATGGGAGCACAGCTGGGTGACACCCACACGGTGGCTTACTGGTTAGCACTGGGGTCCTAGAATCCTCTGCATGGAGTCTGTATGTTCTCCCCCTGTTTGGGTGGGTTCCTCCGGGTTCTCCCGCACTCCACAGATAGGGAACTTAGATTGTGAGCTCCTGGGGACAGTGTGACACTAATGTCTGTGAAGCACTGTGCAATATAGTAGCGCTATATAAGTGTATAAAATAAAATAAAAATATTAGGGCTCCTCCATGGGTAAGCACTGTAAAGGCCACCTTGCCTGCCACCCAGCTTTCCCAGGAGCCGATCTGGTGACTCCAGGGATAATTCTGTACCGTGACTCATTGTGGCTGTGACGTCATCCGCGTGAGATCTTATTCATCTGGATGATTCTGTCACTCTTCATACTTTTGCCTAATAACTGGGTGGGAACAGCGAGGAAGGACGCCAGAGGCTCGGAGCGCCTCGTCCATGGCATTACTATGAGTCAGTCTCCGGGATCTTCACTACTCATAGCTGCGCCACTCCTCCTTCATCTTCACCTGCCCACTATTGTGCCTATGGGGATGTGGCTCCTCATGCATTGTCCACTAGGGGCGCTGTTATGTATATCACCGGCAACATGGCGGTTTTCCTGTATGTGACCTACCTGTCCTCTCACTCTAGTGGCACGTACTGGTACAGTCTGCATCCGAGGTCTCCTTCAGCTGCCGCAATACTACAGGCCATAGTCAGGAGACATTCCCCCCCCCCCAGTAAGGTGTGATTCCATCTTGTGAGACATCCACCCCCCCCCCCCCCCCCTCAGTATGGTGTGATTCCATCTAGGGAGATGCTTTTCCCCTAAGTAAGGTGTGATTCCATCTTGTGAGAAGTTTCCTCCCTCAGTAAGGTGTGATTCCATCTGGTGAGACGTTTCCTCCCTCAGGAAGGTGTGATTCCATCCTGTGAGAAGTTTCCTCCCTCAGTAAGGTGTGATTCCATCTGGTGAGACGTTTCCCCCCTCAGTATGGTGTGATTCCATCTGGTGAGACGTTTCCCCCCCCTCAGTATGGTGTGATTCCATCTGGTGAGACGTTTCCTCCCTCAGGAAGGTGTGATTCCATCTGGTGAGACGTTTCCCCCCTCAGTATGATGTGATTCCATCTGGGGAGACGTTTTCCCCTCCTCAGTATGGTGTGATTCCATCTGGTGAGACGTTTCCCCCCTCAGTATGGTGTGATTCCATCTGGTGAGACATTTCCCCCCCTCAGTATGGTGTGATTCCATCTGGGGAGACGTTTTCCCCTCCTCAGTATGGTGTGATTCCATCTGGTGAGACATTTCCCCCCCTCAGTATGGTGTGATTCCATCTGGTGAGACGTTTTCCCCCTCAGTATGGTGTGATTCCATCTGGTGAGACGTTTTCCCCCTCAGTATGGTGTGATTCTATCTGGTGAGACGTTTCCCCCCCCTCAGTATGGTGTGATTCTATCTGGTGAGACGTTTCCCCCCCCTCAGTATGGTGTGATTCCATCTAGGGAGATGCTTTTCCCCTAAGTAAGGTGTGATTCCATCTTGTGAGAAGTTTCCTCCCTCAGTAAGGTGTGATTCCATCTGGTGAGACGTTTCCTCCCTCAGGAAGGTGTGATTCCATCCTGTGAGAAGTTTCCTCCCTCAGTAAGGTGTGATTCCATCTGGTGAGACGTTTCCCCCCTCAGTATGGTGTGATTCCATCTGGTGAGACGTTTCCCCCCCCTCAGTATGGTGTGATTCCATCTGGTGAGACGTTTCCTCCCTCAGGAAGGTGTGATTCCATCTGGTGAGACGTTTCCCCCCTCAGTATGATGTGATTCCATCTGGGGAGACGTTTTCCCCTCCTCAGTATGGTGTGATTCCATCTGGTGAGACGTTTCCCCCCTCAGTATGGTGTGATTCCATCTGGTGAGACATTTCCCCCCCTCAGTATGGTGTGATTCCATCTGGTGAGACGTTTCCCCCCCCTCAGTATGGTGTGATTCCATCTGGTGAGACGTTTCCTCCCTCAGGAAGGTGTGATTCCATCTGGTGAGACGTTTCCCCCCTCAGTATGGTGTGATTCCATCTGGTGAGACATTTCCCCCCCTCAGTATGGTGTGATTCCATCTGGTGAGACATTTCCCCCCCTCAGTATGGTGTGATTCCATCTGGTGAGACGTTTTCCCCCTCAGTATGGTGTGATTCCATCTGGTGAGACGTTTTCCCCCTCAGTATGGTGTGATTCTATCTGGTGAGACGTTTCCCCCCCTCAGTATGGTGTGATTCCATCTGGTGAGACGTTTCCCCCCCCTCAGTATGGTGTGATTCCATCTGGTGAGACGTTTCCCCCCCCTCAGTATGGTGTGATTCCATCTGGTGAGACGTTTCCCCCCCCTCAGTATGGTGTGATTCCATCTGGTGAGACGTTTCCCCCCCCTCAGTATGGTGTGATTCCATCTGGTGAGACGTTTCCCCCCCTCAGTATGGTGTGATTCCATCTGGTGAGACGTTTCCCCCCTCAGTAAAGTGTGATTCCATCTCATGAGACATTTCGCTCTTTCATAATGCGTGATTTCATCTCATAAAATGTGTCGTTCCTTGATAAGATGCGATTCAATCTCGTAAGATGTTTCACTCCTTGATAACGTGTGATTCCATCTCTTGAGACATTTTGCTCCTCTATAAGTTGTGATTCCATCTTGTCAGATGTTTCATTCCTTGATCAGATGTGATTTCATCTTGTGAGACATTTTGCTCCTCTATAGGTTTGATTCCATCTCGTGACGCGTTTCGTTCCATAATAAGATGTGATTCCACCTCGTGAGATATTTTGCTCCTCGATAAGACGTGATTCCATCTTCTGAGATGTTTCGCTCCTCTATAGGTTGTGATTCCATCTCGTCAAGCATTTTGCTCCTCGATAAGATGTGATTATGTCTCATGGAGCTTCTTAGCATCTTCATAAGACAGAAGACTCAGCACAGCAAATCGATTGAAGTTTTAATGAGAGTCTGGTCCTGGGGAAGGGATTAGGTGACACATGGAGGCGAGGAGATGGTCCCTGATGTGCGGTCCCTCCCTCTGTGTCACTTGCGTTCAGTCACCTATGGGTCTGCCAGTCCGTGACCGAGCAAGGGAGCAAGGATGTCCTATCCCGTCTGCAAGCACCACGGCCGAGCGATGCAGCCACGCTGGCCGGTGACGTGGAGCCTGTACCTGCCCATGGTCCAGGAGACCAGAACGTGGGGGAAGAAGGTCTGGATGGCGGTCACCCCGCCGCCCCTCCTGTTACACGGGAACCTGCAGGGGTCATTTTGCTCCTCGGAGTGCTCCTGGGGTCAGTCTGCGGTGAGTGCCAGGACTGCGCCTCCTTTGTGGACTGGTCTAGGACCAGTTGTCGTGGGAAGAGGGGGGGGGGGGGGGATTCTTTACCTTACCATGTAATAAAGGTGCACATTTCATACATGCATGGACTGTGAACGCTCTGGACAATGATGAGAGTTTTACTGCCTGTGTGGTTAATCGGTCACTGTCTTGCTGCTTTCATCTTCCTGGAGGAGAATCCAGGTAATGGTTCATGGATCGATGTTCATTGGATGCGTGTTAGGTTTACATGTGATGTCACATCTACATGTTCTGTATGCAGCAGGTGTACAATGATGGGTGTTGTAGTGTACATTTCTGTTCTGTACAGTAATATTAGTCTGTGTTGATTATGGAATGTCTATTGTATGTTCATCAGTCATGTATGTACGCGGCACTACCTGCCCTACGTCATGTATGTACGCGGCACTACCTGCCCTACGTCATGTATGTACGCGGCACTACCTGCCCTACGTCATGTATGTACGCGGCACTACCTGCCCTACGTCATGTATGTACGCGGCACTACCTGCCCTACGTCATGTATGTACGCGGCACTACCTGCCCTACGTCATGTATGTACGCGGCACTACCTGCCCTACGTCATGTATGAACGCGGCACTACCTGCCCTACGTCATGTCTGTACGCGGCACTACCTGCCCTACGTCATGTATGTACGCGGCACTACCTGCCCTACGTCATGTATGAACGCGGCACTACCTGCCCTACGTCATGTATGTACGCGGCACTACCTGCCCTACGTCATGTATGTACGCGGCACTACCTGCCCTACGTCATGTATGTACGCGGCACTACCTGCCCTACGTCATGTATGTACGCGGCGCTACCTGCCCTACGTCATGTATGAACGCGGCGCTACCTGCCCTACGTCATGTATGTACGCGGCGCTACCTGCCCTACGTCATGTATGTACGCGGCGCTACCTGCCCTACGTCATGTATGAACGCGGCGCTACCTGCCCTACGTCATGTATGAACGCGGCGCTACCTGCCCTACGTCATGTATGAACGCGGCGCTACCTGCCCTACGTCATGTATGCACGCGGCGCTACCTGCCCTACGTCATGTATGCACGCGGCGCTACCTGCCCTACGTCATGTATGCACGCGGCGCTACCTGCCCTACGTCATGTATGCACGCGGCGCTAACTGCCCTACGTCATGTATGCGCGCGGCGCTACCTGCCCTACGTCATGTATGCGCGCGGCGCTACCTGCCCTACGTCATGTATGCGCGCGGCGCTACCTGCCCTACGTCATGTATGCGCGCGGCGCTACCTGCCCTACGTCATGTATGCGCGCGGCGCTACCTGCCCTACGTCATGTATGCGCGCGGCGCTACCTGCCCTACGTCATGTATGCGCGCGGCGCTACCTGCCCTACGTCATGTATGCGCGCGGCGCTACCTGCCCTACGTCATGTATGCGCGCGGCGCTACCTGCCCTACGTCATGTATGCGCGCGGCGCTACCTGCCCTACGTCATGTATGCGCGCGGCGCTACCTGCCCTACGTCATGTATGCGCGCGGCGCTACCTGCCCTACGTCATGTATGCGCGCGGCGCTACCTGCCCTACGTCATGTATGCGCGCGGCGCTACCTGCCCTACGTCATGTATGCGCGCGGCGCTACCTGCCCTACGTCATGTATGCGCGCGGCGCTACCTGCCCTACGTCATGTATGCGCGCGGCGCTACCTGCCCTACGTCATGTATGCGCGCGGCGCTACCTGCCCTACGTCATGTATGCGCGCGGCGCTACCTGCCCTACGTCATGTATGCGCGCGGCGCTACCTGCCCTACGTCATGTATGCGCGCGGCGCTACCTGCCCTACGTCATGTATGCGCGCGGCGCTACCTGCCCTACGTCATGTATGCGCGCGGCGCTACCTGCCCTACGTCCAGGGGAGGACTGGGAACTTAAAAGTTGCCACTGAAAAAATACTAAAAGTGGCCTCATTTTGTAGTTGGGTCAAATTGATGGAAGGCAGGGCCACCGATACCATATTGTGGCACATTATACCACAGTCCATTGCAGAATACTGCCGTCAGCAGCACAACATACAGTACAGACCAAAAGTTTGGACGCACCTTCTTCTCATTCAAAGAGTTTTTCTTTATTTTCATGACTATGATAATTGTAGATTCACACTGAAGGCATCAAAATTATGAATTATCACATGTGGAATTATATACATAACAAAAAAGTGTGAAACAACTGAAAATCTGTCATATTCTAGGTTCTTCACAGTAGCCACCTTCTGCTTTGATTACTGCTTTGCACACTCTTGGCATTTTCCTGATAATCTTCCAGAGGTAGTCACCTGAAATGGTCTTCACTTCACAGGTGTGCCCTGTCAGGTGTAATAAGTGGGATTTCTTGCTTTATAAATGGGGTTGGGACCATCAGTTGCGTTGTGGAGAAGTCAGGTTGATACACAGCTGATAGTCCTACTGAATAGACTGTTAGAATTTGTATTATGGCAAGAAAAAAGCAGCTAAGTAAAGAAAAACGAGTGGCCATCATTACTTTAAGAAATGAAGGTCAGTCAGTCTGAAAAATTGGGAAAACTTTGAAAGTGTCCCCAAGTGCAGTCACAAAAACCATCAAGCGTTACAAAGAAACTGGCTGACATGCGGACCGCCCCAGGAAAGGAAGACCAAGAGTCACCTCTGCTGCGGAGGAGAAGTTCATCCGAGTCACCAGCCTCAGAAATCGCAGGTTCACAGCAGCTCAGATTAGAGACCAGGTCAATGCCACACAGAGTTCTAGCAGCAGACACATCTCTAGAACAACTGTTAGGAGGAGACTGTGTGAATCAGGCCTTCATGGTAGAAGATCTGCTAGGAAACCACTGCTAAGGACAGGCAACAAGCAGAAGAGACTTGTTTGGGCTAAAGAACACAAGGAATGGACATTAGACCAGTGGAAATCTGTGCTTTGGTCTGATGAGTCCAAATTTGAGATCTTTGGTTCCAACCACCGTGTCTTTGTGCGACGCAGAAAAGGTGACCGGATGGACTCTACATGCCTGATTCCCACCGTGAAGCATGGAGGAGGAGGTGTGATGGTGTGGGGGGGCTTTGCTGGGGACACTGTTGGGGATTTATTTAGAATTGAAGGCATACTGAACCAGCATGGCTACCACAGCATCTTGCAGCGGCATGCTATTCCATCCGGTTTGCGCTTAGTTGGACCATCATTTATTTTTCAACAGGACAATGACCCCAAACACACCTCCAGGCTGTGTAAGGGCTATTTGACCATGAAGGAGAGTGATGGGGTGCTGCGCCAGATGACCTGGCCTCCACAGTCACCGGACCTGAACCCAATCGAGATGGTTTGGGGTGAGCTGGACCGCAGAGTGAAGGCAAAAGGGCCAACAAGAGCTAAGCATCTCTGGGAACTCCTTCAAGACTGTTGGAAGACCATTTCAGGTGACTACCTCTGGAAGCTCATCAAGAGAATGCCAAGAGTGTGCAAAGCAGTAATCAAAGCAAAAGGTGGCTACTGTGAAGAACCTAGAATATGACATATTTTCAGTTGTTTCACACTTTTTTGTTATGTATATAATTCCACATGTGATAATTCATAGTTTTGATGCCTTCAGTATGAATCTACAATTTTCATAGTCATGAAAATAATGAAAACTCTTTGAATGAGAAGCTGTGTCCAAACTTTTGGTCTGTACTCTACATCCCCAGAAACTTCCACTGGCCGGCCGTGAGGAGGGCCCGGGGTGGCCCTCTTATGCATCAGCCCACTGGGAAATTTCCCTGTAAGTTCTATGGCCAGTCCGCCCTTGCCCCACATCATGTACACTGCCTGTCCAAAAAAAAGCTTTCAGCTGTGATTCCGGCACGCATTCGCTGCGGCGTTCCGATAAGCTTCTGCAATGTCACAAGATTTATCTCCATCCAGTGTTGCAGTAATTTCTCACCAAGATCTCGCATTGATGATGGTAGAGTCTGACCGCTGCACAAAGCCTTCTCCAGCACATCCCAAAGATTCTCCATGGGGTTAAGGTCTGGACTCTGTGGTGGCCAATCCATGTGTGACAATGATGTCTCCTGCTCCCTGAACCGCTCTTTCACAATCTGAGCCCGATGAATCCTGGCATTGTCATCTTGGAATATGCCTGTACCATCAGAGAAGAACAAATCCATTGATGTAATAACCTGATCTTTCAGTAGTTCAGGTGTTCGCTGACCTCATTCTTGGAGCACATACGGTTGCTGAACCTAGACCTGACCAACTGCAGGACCCCAGATCATAGCACTGCCCCCACAGGCTGGTACAGGAGGCACTAGGCATGATGGGGGTATCACTTCATCTGCCTCTCTCCTTATCCTGATGCGCCCATCACTCTGTAACATTGTAAATCTGGACCCATCAGACCACAGGATCTTCTTCCATTGCTCCAGAGTTCAATCCTAATGCTCCCGAGCAAATTGAAGCCTTTTTTCTGGTTTCCTCACTGATTAGTGGTTTTCCTACGGCTACACAGCTGTTCAGTCCCAGTCCCTTGAGTTCCCTTCACTTTGTGCGTGTGGAAATGCTCTTACTTTCACTATTAAACATAGCCCTGAGTTCTGTTACTTTCACTATTAAACATAGCCCTGAGTTCTATTACTTTCACTATTAAACATAGCCCTGAGTTCTATTACTTTCACTATTAAACATAGCCCTGAGTTCTACTGTTGTTATTCTTCGATTTGATTTCACCAAACGTTTAAGTGATCGCCGATCACCATCATCCAGGATTTTTTCCCCACCACATTTCTTCCTCGAATACGATGGGTCCCGACTATCCTTCCAGTTTATAATAATGCGTTGGACATTTCTAAACCCAATGTTAGTAGTTTCTGCAATCTCTTTAGATGTTTCTCTGGTTGATGCCAGTGATCTGACCCTTCTCAGACTGACATCTCTTCCACGACCACGAGATGTGTCTTTCCACATGGTTGTGGAAACCCGCATGGCGTATGTACACGGCACCACCTGCCCCGCATGGCGTATGTACACGGCACCACCTGCCCCGCATGGCATATGTACACGGCACCATCTGCCCCGCATCACGTATGTACACGGCACCACCTGCCCCGCATCACGTATGTACACGGCACCACCTGCCCCGCATGGCGTATGTACACGGCACCACCTGCCCCGCATGGCGTATGTACACGGCACCACCTGCCCCGCATGGCGTATGTACACGGCACCACCTGCCCCGCATGGCGTATGTACACGGCACCACCTGCCCCGCATGGCGTATGTACACGGCACCACCTGCCCCGCATGGCATATGTACACGGCACCATCTGCCCCGCATCACGTATGTACACGGCACCACCTGCCCCGCATCACGTATGTACACGGCACCACCTGCCCCGCATGGCGTATGTACACGGCACCACCTGCCCCGCATGGCGTATGTACACGGCACCACCTGCCCCGCATGGCGTATGTACACGGCACCACCTGCCCCGCATGGCGTATGTACACGGCACCACCTGCCCCGCATGGCGTATGTACACGGCATCACGTGCCCCGCATGGCGTATGTACACGGCACCACCTGCCCCGCATGGCATATGTACACGGCACCACCTGCCCCGCATCACGTATGTACACGGCACCACCTGCCCCGCATGGCGTATGTACACGGCACCACCTGCCCCGCATGGCGTATGTACACGGCACCACCTGCCCCGCTCGGCGTATGTACACGGCACCACCTGCCCCGCATCACGTATGTACACGGCACCACCTGCCCCGCATGGCGTATGTACACGGCATCACCTGCCCCGCATGGCGTATGTACACTGCATCACCTGCCCCGCATGGCGTATGTACACGGCATCACCTGCCCCGCATCGCGTATGTACACGGCACCACCTGCCCCGCATCGCGTATGTACACGGCACCACCTGCCCCGCATGGCGTATGTACACGGCACCACCTGCCCCGCATGGCGTATGCACACGGCACCACCTGCCCCGCATGGTGTATGTACGCGGCACCACCTGCCCCGCATGGCGTATGTACACGGCACCACCTGCCCCGCATCACGTATGTACACTGCACCACCTGCCCCGCATCGCGTATGTACGCGGCACCACCTGCCCCGCATCGCGTATGTACGCGGCACCACCTGCCCCGCATCGCGTATGTACGCGGCACCACCTGCCCCGCATGGCATATGTACGCGGCACCACCTGCCCCGCATGGCGTATGTACACGGCACCACCTGCCCCGCATGGCGTATGTACACGGCACCACCTGCCCCGCATGGCGTATGTACGCGGCACCACCTGCCCCGCATGGCGTATGTACGCGGCACCACCTGCCCCGCATGGCGTATGTACGCGGCACCACCTGCCCCGCATGGCGTATGTACGCGGCACCACCTGCCCCGCATGGCGTATGCACACGGCACCACCTGCCCCGCATGGCGTATGTACCCGGCACCACCTGCTATATGTGAATGTCTGCCCCCCTCTAATGTTCACCTGCACCCGTCCTGGTGTCCCCTGTTTTCTTGCTCTCCCCCTTGTAGACGTGCAGTGAAGGAGTTACAGCCGGGGTAATTACATGTGACTGCCGGAGACGCTGTCAGGTAGAGGCAGGTTGTCGGCAGGGAAGGTATGTGGTGAGGACAGGTAGAGGCAGGTACGCAGCACATGTGCGGAGGACTCTTCTAGTTGGGGATGGGGGGGGGGTGAGTCTCCTCATACATATAGACATAGGGGAGCGTGGACTGGTGGTGGAGGACTCCCTGTCACCTGCAGGCCCTGGAGCTGCTCATCCGGCTCCATGTGTGGGTGGAAACTGCCGGATGTGAGCGCCAGTGACTGCTGCCTCCCAGGACAGCTCCCTGCCACGTCATGCCCCTCAGGGGCCCAGAAAATATGGGTGACTACCGGTTGTAATGTGTCATCGGCAGTCCTATGTAATACCACAGACAACACAGTGATAACTCTGAGTACAGATAATGTAATAGATGTCACCTGCAGTCCTATGTAACACCACAGATAACAGTGATAACTCTGAGTACAGATAATGTGGTACATGTCACCTGCAGTCCTATGTAACACCACAGATAACACGGTAGATAATGTAATAGATGTCACCTGCAGTCTTATGTAACACCACAAATAACACGGTAGATAATGTAGTAGATATCACTTGCAGTCCTATGTAATACCACAGACAACAGTAATAACTCTGAGTACAGATAATGTAATAGATGTCTCCTGCAGTCCTATGTAACACCACAGATAACACAGTGATAATGTAGTAGATGTCACCTGCAGTCCTATGTAACACCACAGATAACACAGTGATAACTCTGAGTACAGATAATGTAATAGATGTCACCTGCAGTCCTATGTAACACCACAGATGACACAGTGATAACTCTCTGAGTACAGATAATGTAATAGATGGCAGCTGCAGTCTTTTGTAACACCACAGATAACACGGTAGATAATGTAGTAGATATCACTTGCAGTCCTATGTAATACCACAGACAACAGTAATAACTCTCTGAGTACAGATAATGTAGTAGATGTCACCTGTGTTTGTTACATAGGACTGCAGGATAGCCCCGAGGGTTAGGTGCCTGCCCCTATGGATCATGTGACTGGATACAGTGGTTACTTTGTATCTTCTGCTCCCCCACAGACAGGTCTGGATCTTGGGCGCTGTTCACACTGCGTCTTGTGACTGTTCCCTCGGACGTAGATGTTTAGCAGACGCTCCGCGCGCTGCGGTGTACGCTATTTACCGCATGCCTGTGTATGGTAAACTGCAGGAGGAGATGGAAGTGAATGACGTCACCCACAATGCATCTGAGCACCGCTCAGGGCCAGAGCCGGGGGTTGCTGGGAGGATGGGAGTAGCAGTCCCTGCATCTCCTGTAATGGGGTCAGACTTCGCTCCTGATGGTCCTCCAAACCAGTGCTGGGGGCACATGACCCTGATGTTTCCAGCAGGTGGGGGTCTTCAGTTAGAGGGGGCTTGTGGTCGACCACATCCTTGTGCACGTTTAGGCTTCGATAACTGGCCATCTGTAGGCAGCGACCGCCGCGTCGTGTCCGGAAACATTTGTCCATGTAGTAACCATACTGGGGAAGGGGGTGGGGGGCAGGTATTTTCCAGCCCGCCATCTATGTGTGGTGGCCTGTAATATATTGTGCAGAGCGGAAATGGGCGAATCCGATGGGAGTCCTTCCATATTGTGAGCCCGTGTCCCCTGAGCAGCTGCTGAGGGCATTGTTCCAGAGGCTTCCTGTTGTTTATCTATTCACGGATGTGCAGATTTTTGCCTTGGGCCCCCTCCTCTCTATGCGCCCCCATACCGGCCACAGATTATGAAATCATCTCATGAAGACAAGAAATCCGTGCTGGGGTTGTGTCCGTACAGCGCCTGCGCTGGCTGATAACAGAGAGCAATGAGGCGCGCAGCAAGTGTTGTCATACTGTGATGATTATGGGGTAGTTGTAAAAGTCTTGACACCCTGGGCACAGCCGTATGGTTACTGGAGCCCTCTTACTCCCGAGACTGGAATGGACAGTCAGCCAGTATAGAAAGAAGTGGCAACCTCCAGAAGTGTGATTACAGCTCTGGATGTGACTAGAGTAGAAGACATACCAGCAGAACAATGACTGCCGCTCTGGATGTGACTAGAGTAATGAGGGTCAGCGCTGCAGGCACTTGGCATGCCCTGTTGGCTCGGCAGTGGGTAATGGCGGTAGACTGTGACTCAGCACCTGGCGGGGGTTTCCTTGCGGATCAGCGCCAGGTGATAACTCTCCGGAGTAAAGTTCAGCTGCAGCGGCCACATCCTGGAGATGGAAGGCGCCTGTTGTGGTAAACAAATATTTAGGTTTCTAGGAATGAAGATGCCGCTCTGTCATGTCACCTTGGATTTAGGTTTGACTTCATTCCATCGCCTGCACGTGACCCTGGGGACAGACATGAGTGACATGTGTCCCCACGGGCTCAGAGAAGCACCTGGTGCCCCCACCGGATCCACCCTGTCCCTGGTAAAAAGAGATCAGCCTGAAGTGTCAGCCCCGAAATAGTCCTGACCCCCTCCAAACATGACATCACTTATCCTGTACTGATGCTGGAAAATACTCCAGAGCTGCACTCACTATTCTGCTGGTGCAGTCACTGTGTACATACATTACTTATCCTGTACTGATCCTGAGTTACATCCTGTATTATACTCCAGAGCTGCACTCACTATTCTGCTGGTGCAGTCACTGTGTACATACATTACTTATCCTGTACTGATCCTGAGTTACATCCTGTATTATACTCCAGAGCTGCACTCACTATTCTGCTGGTGCAGTCACTGTGTACATACATTACTTATCCTGTACTGATCCTGAGTTACATCCTGTATTATACTCCAGAGCTGCACTCACTATTCTGCTGGTGCAGTCACTGTGTACATACATTACTTATCCTGTATTATACTCCAGAGCTGCACTCACTATTCTGCTGGTGCAGTAACTGTGTACATACATTACTTATCCTGTATTATACTCCAGAGCTGCACTCACTATTCTGCTGGTGCAGTCACTGTGTACATACATTACTTATCCTGTACTGATCCTGAGTTACATCCTGTATTATACCCCAGAGCTGCACTCACTATTCTGCTGGTGTAGTCACTGTGTACATACATTACTTATCCTGTACTGATCCTGAGTTATATCCTGTATTATACTCCAGAGCTGCACTCACTATTCTGCTGGTGCAGTCACTGTGTACATACATTACTTATCCTGTACTGATCCTGAGTTACATCCTGTATTATACTCCAGAGCTGCACTCACTATTCTGCTGGTGGAGTCACTGTGTACATACATTACTTATCCTGTACTGATCCTGAGTTACATCCTGTATTATACTCCAGAGCTGCACTCACTATTCTGCTGGTGCAGTCACTGTGTACATTACATTACTGATCCTGAGTTACATCCTGTATTATACTCCAGAGCTGCACTCACTATTCTGCTGGTGCAGTCACTGTGTACATACATTACTTATCCTGTATTATACTCCAGAGCTGCACTCACTATTCTGCTGGTGCAGTCACTGTGTACATACATTACTTATCCTGTACTGATCCTGAGTTATATCCTGTATTATACTCCAGAGCTGCACTCACTATTCTGCTGGTGCAGTCACTGTGTACATACATTACTTATCCTGTACTGATCCTGAGCTACATCCTGTATTATACTCCAGAGCTGCACTCACTATTCTGCTGGTGCAGTCACTGTGTACATACATTACTTATCCTGTACTGATCCTGAGTTACATCCTGTATTATACTCCAGAGCTGCACTCACTATTCTGCTGGTGCAGTAACTGTGTACATACATTACTTATCCTGTATTATACTCCAGAGCTGCACTCACTATTCTGCTGGTGCAGTCACTGTGTACATACATTACTTATCCTGTACTGATCCTGAGTTACATCCTGTATTATACCCCAGAGCTGCACTCACTATTCTGCTGGTGTAGTCACTGTGTACATACATTACTTATCCTGTACTGATCCTGAGTTATATCCTGTATTATACTCCAGAGCTGCACTCACTATTCTGCTGGTGCAGTCACTGTGTACATACATTACTTATCCTGTACTGATCCTGAGTTACATCCTGTATTATACTCCAGAGCTGCACTCACTATTCTGCTGGTGCAGTCACTGTGTACATTACATTACTGATCCTGAGTTACATCCTGTATTATACTCCAGAGCTGCACTCACTATTCTGCTGGTGCAGTCACTGTGTACATACATTACTTATCCTGTATTATACTCCAGAGCTGCACTCACTATTCTGCTGGTGCAGTCACTGTGTACATACATTACTTATCCTGTACTGATCCTGAGTTATATCCTGTATTATACTCCAGAGCTGCACTCACTATTCTGCTGGTGCAGTCACTGTGTACATACATTACTTATCCTGTACTGATCCTGAGTTACATCCTGTATTATACTCCAGAGCTGCACTCACTATTCTGCTGGTGCAGTCACTGTGTACATACATTACTTATCCTGTACTGATCCTGAGCTACATCCTGTATTATACTCCAGAGCTGCACTCACTATTCTGCTGGTGCAGTCACTGTGTACATACATTACTTATCCTGTACTGATCCTGAGCTACATCCTGTATTATACTCCAGAGCTGCACTCACTATTCTGCTGGTGCAGTCACTGTGTACATACATTACTTATCCTGTACTGATCCTGAGTTACATCCTGTATTATACTCCAGAGCTGCACTCACTATTCTGCTGGTGCAGTCACTGTGTACATTCATTACTTATCCTGTATTATACTCCAGAGCTGCACTCGCTATTCTGCTGGTGGAGTGAGGCACATGTCCTGTATGAGGCGCCTCGTGGTTCCCGCTGGTTTATGAGTTGTGACGGTCGTACCTGCACAGACTGGTATTCTCGGCCGCACCCTGACGGGCAGGGATCGGGCACAGTGTCGCTGCGCGGCGCGTTCTCAGTCTGTAATAGATGATCAGTCGGTTTCTTATTATTTCTTCCGGCCGGAGTGTTAATAATATGTCGTCTTCATTGTGCTAATAGTACTACAACCCTCAGCATTTCTTCACCACAATGAGGTGAGAACAGTGAGCATACTCTGTGACATTGTGGGCGTCCCTGGCTACAGAGGTCAGTGCAGGCCTGCTCCTGGAAAAGCTGGGTAACAGTACTACAACCCCCACTGGATGCAGCACCCAGCTTTCCTGCCCCCGTGACTGCAGCGTCTACATGGCGGCTGCAGGACGGGGGAGGGGAAGGGGTTAAGGGCCGTACATTCAACAAATATGTTTTCTGCTTCATCTTCAAAAATGTGGCTTTACCGTCTCCTGACATTTGGCGCCATTCCTGTCATTCCGCGGTGAGTGACGGCATTATGTGGCCGGTGACATGGGGGGGGGGTCGAGTGACACAACATGCCCCCCCTCCCCCGAGTGAATGGTCGCCCTGCAGCCGCCATCTTTACCATTGGAGCGGTCTCTCCGCCCAGTCTCGTCCACATACAATCCATGGTTCATTAACCCCGCGGCCTCTCCCAGCCCCAGGCAGACTGGATCGTGTTCCACGATGGGAGTTGTGGTGGTTCTCTTCCCCTTTATAATCACTGAACCCATCGAACAAATGCTTGTCCAGGGTTAGAGAGATGGCGGTTTTCTTCCTGAAACGGCGCCACAGCTGTCCATGGGTTGTGTCTGGTACTGCAGTTCAGCCCTATTCACTACAAAGGGATTCAGCTGCAGTACCAGACACCACCTGTGGACGGGGGGCGCCGTCCCTGCAGCAAGAAAGCTGGACAGCCCCTTTAAGGGTCCTTCTAGCCTCCTCCAGGCGTGGCCCCCTCTGTGGTGGCGTCTAATGTACGACCGATGCAGTCAAAATGCGCGTGCTGCCATTAACAGGCTGCAGTCGGCCCCTCCTTCATTAGCGAGTCTTGGTGGGACGGCCCCCTGACACTCCCAGCTCCGCCTCCTGATGTCATGTGATGCGTCAGTAACATTAGGAAATCTGCAACATTGTTTCAGCCTCCAGATTGTAACGTTTCCAGGATACAATTACTGTCATGGCGACTTTGGTCGCACTACACGAAGATGACTGTGAGCGTGGTCGCGCCGCGTGACATCGGCTACTGTGACGCATCCGGCAGGGCAGTTTCTTCTCAATGTACAGGGGCATCGCCGGTGCGGCATCGCACTGCGAATTTTCTGAATGTAATACGCACAGTGTGTCCTCCCGTCAGCCCGGAGCACCTGGATGTCGCGGCTGCCGGACATTCCTGTCATAGCGATGGCGCGGGGCGGCTCCCCGGCTGTAGGCGATGCACATGGTTCTTCTCAATCTTGGGCCCTCGTGTGCCCCAGGGCGTTCTGAACTGCCACCAGCACAGACGTCTGTAGTTACTGGTTATAGTGGATATGATGAGGGTAGTAGTGCTGGTTCCGAGCACCTGGGCCTTCTGTCCATGTCGCGGGTGGAGCCGCGTCCGTTATTTATACAAGGTCTGTGTCATGGAACCGCAAATCCTCAGATTCCATTCATAAATGTTCTCATTGTAAATCCTGGTCACACCCAGAGCGGCTCAACGAGGCCTCCACACCCAGCGTGCCTCACTCCAGCACCCAGCGTGCCTCACTCCAGCACCCAGCGTGCCTCACTCCAGCACCCAGCGTGCCTCACTCCAGCACCCAGCGTGCCTCACTCCAGCACCCAGCGTGCCTCACTCCAGCACCCAGCGTGCCTCACTCCAGCACCCAGCGTGCCTCACTCCAGCACCCTGCCTCTGCACCCAGCGTGCCTCACTCCAGCACCCAGCGTGCCTCACTCCAGCACCCAGCGTGCCTCACTCCAGCACCCAGCGTGCCTCACTCCAGCACCCTGCCTCTGCACCCAGCGTGCCTCACTCCAGCACCCAGCGTGCCTCACTCCAGCACCCAGCGTGCCTCACTCCAGCACCCTGCCTCACTCCAGCACGCCTCACTCCAGCACCCAGCGTGCCTCACTCCAGCACCCTGCCTCTGCACCCAGCGTGCCTCACTCCAGCACCCTGCCTCTGTACCCAGCGTGCCTCACTCCAGCACCCAGCGTGCCTCACTCCAGCACCCAGCGTGCCTCACTCCAGCACCCTGCCTCACTCCAGCACGCCTCACTCCAGCACCCAGCGTGCCTCACTCCAGCACCCTGCCTCTGCACCCAGCGTGCCTCACTCCAGCACCCTGCCTCTGTACCCAGCGTGCCTCACTCCAGCACCCAGCGTGCCTCACTCTAGCACCCTGCCTCTGCACCCAGTGTGCCTCACTCCTGCACCCAGCGTGCCTCACTCCAGCACCCTGCCTCTGCACCCAGCGTGCCTCACTCCAGCACCCTGCCTCTGCACCCAGCGTGCCTCACTCCAGCACCCAGCGTGCCTCACTCTAGCACCCTGCCTCCGCACCCAGTGTGCCTCACTCCAGCACCCTGTCTCTGCACCCAGCGTGCCTCACTCCAGCACCCAGCGTGCCTCACTCCAGCACCCAGCGTGCCTCACTCCAGCACCCAGCGTGCCTCACTCTAGCACCCTGCCTCTGCACCCAGTGTGCCTCACTCCAGCACCCTGCCTCTGCACCCAGTGTGCCTCACTCCAGCACCCTGCCTCTGCACCCAGCGTGCCTCACTCCAGCACCCTGCCTCTGCACCCAGTGTGCCTCACTCCAGCACCCTGCCTCAGCACCCAGCGTGCGTCAGTCCAGCACTCTGCCTCAGCACCCAGCGTGCCTCACTTCAGCGCCCAGTGTGCCTCACTCCAGCACCCTGCCTCAGCACCCAGCGTGCCTCACTTCAGCACTCTGCCTCAGCACCCAGCGTGCCTCACTTCAGCACCCTGCCTCAGCACCCAGTGTGCCTCACTCCAGAACCCTGCCTCAGCACCCAGTGTGCCTCACTCCAGCACCCTGCCTCAGCACCCAGCGTGCCTCACTCCAGAACCCTGTCTCAGCACCCAGCGTGCCTCACTCCAGAACCCTGTCTCAGCACCCAGCATGCCTCACTCCAGCACCCTGCCTCAGCACCCAGTATGCCTCACTCCAGCACCCTGCCTCAGCACCCAGTATGCCTCACTCCAGCACCCTGCCTCTGCACCCAGCGTGCCTCACTCCAGCACCCAGAGTGACTCACTCCAGCACCCTGCCTCAGCACCCAGCGTGACTCACTCCAGCACCCTGCCTCAGCACCCAGCGTGCCTCACTCCAGCACCCAGCGTGCCTCACTCCAGCACCCTGCCTCAGCACCCAGCGTGCCTCACTCCAGCACCCTGCCTCAGCACCCAGCGTGCCTCACTCCAGCACCCTGCCTCAGCACCCAGCGTGCCTCACTCCAGCACCCTGCCTCACTCCAGCACGCCTCACTCTAGCACCCTGCCTCAGCACCCAGCGTGCCTCACTCCAGCACCCTGCCTCACTCCAGCACGCCTCACTCCAGCACCCTGCCTCAGCACCCAGCACGCCTCACTCCAGCATGCCTCACTCCAGCACCCTGCCTCACTCCAGCACCCTGCCTCGGCACCCAGTATGCCTCACTCCAGCACCCTGCCTCAGCACCCAGTATGCCTCACTCCAGCACCCTGCCTCAGCACCCAGCGTAACTCACTCCAGCACCCTGCCTCACTCCAGCACACCTCACTCCAGCACCCTGCCTCAGCACGCCTCACTCCAGCATGCCTCACTCCAGCACCCTGCCTCACTCCAGCACGCCTCACTCCAGCACCCTGCCTCTGCACCCAGCACGCCTCACTCCAGCACCCTGCCTCTGCACCCAGCGTGCCTCACTCCAGCACCCTGCCTCACTCCAGCACGCCTCACTCCAGCACCCTGCCTCAGCACCCAGCACGCCTCACTCCAGCATGCCTCACTCCAGCACCCTGCCTCACTCCAGCACGCCTCACTCCAGCACCCTGCCTCTGCACCCAGCACGCCTCACTCCAGCACCCTGCCTCTGCACCCAGCGTGCCTCACTCCAGCACCCAGCCGGCCTATATTACCCAGCATGTACATAATAAATTACTAGACAGCCAACATCTTATCCAACATGGCAGCAAACCTGTTACCCAGAATGCCTTGCCTTTTCTAGGCTCTTAGCATCTGTGCGGCTCCGAGGGTGGGAAACCTTTCTAAGAATTAGCAGAGCCTTCTAACCAATTGGGAGTTCCCCGTGCACAGACCAGTCATGGAGGGCGGGGGCCCCAGTAATGGTTCCACATTGTAATGGTCTTCTTTGCTCCTTTCTAGGTCTGTTCTCTCCCCTCCCTCTGGTGTAGACCCATGGCACGTCGGTCCCAGAGCTCCTCACAGGGGGACAACCCTCTGGACCCCAATTACCTGCCCCCGCACTACAAGGAGTATTACCGCATTGCTATCGATGTCCTAGCGGAGGAGGGGCCGGAGGCATATGAGCGCTTCCTCGCTGAGGAGGGGGCGCCAGACTTCTTGTCACATTCTGAAATTGACCACATCTCAAAACACTTGCAAAGACCCCCAGAGCCCACCCAGGAAAGTCTATACCCGGACCTTGTTTATAGTGGACAAGAGGAGGATGATGGCTCGTCAGGGACCTACTGGCCCATGCACTCGGACACGGCCGCCCCAGAGCTGGACCTCGGGTGGCCCACTGTCTTTGGCTTTCAGGGGACAGAGGTGACGACGCTGATCCATCCACCCCCTCCGGAGAGTCCTAGTATTAAGGAAGAAGTGCGAAGGATGATCCGGTCAGCACAACAGGTGAGAGACCGTATAGTCCTATATACCATCTCCGTGATGTACTATACCATGTACCGCCATGCCCCTGCTCTTTAGTGTGTTCAGTAATGCTTTATATTACCTCTGGTGCCCTGTGGGTTAATGTTAACATTTCTGATGATTGAAGGGATAACATTTTTATCTTATGGTATAATACCTCTGTCTCCGGAGTCTACTGGTATAATACCTGTGCCCCTGGTGTCTACTGGTAGAATACCTCTGTCTCCGGAGTCTACTGGTATTACACCTCTGTCTCCGGAGTCTACTGGTATTACACCTCTGTCCCTGGTGTATACTGGTATAATACCTCTGTCCCTGGTGTCTAGTGGTATAATACCTCTGTCTCCGGAGTCTACTGGTATTACACCTCTGTCCCTGGTGTATACTGGTATAATACCTCTGTCCCTGGTATCTAGTGGTATAATACCTCTGTCTCCGGAGTCTACTGGTATTACACCTCTGTCCCTGGTGTATACTGGTATAATACCTCTGTCCCTGGTGTCTAGTGGTATAATACCTCTGTCTCCGGAGTCTACTGGTATTACACCTCTGTCCCTGGTGTATACTGGTATAATACCTCTGTCCCTGGTATCTAGTGGTATAATACCTCTGTCTCCGGAGTCTACTGGTATTACACCTCTGTCCCTGGTGTATACTGGTATAATACCTCTGTCCCTGGTGTCTAGTGGTATAATACCTCTGTCTCCGGAGTCTAGTGGTATAATACCTCTGTCCCTGGTGTCTAGTGGTATAATACCTCTGTCCCTGGTGTCTAGTGGTATAATACCTCTGTCTCCAGCGTCTACTGGTATAATACCTGTGTCCCTGGTGTCTAGTGGTATAATACCTCTGTCTCCGGAGTCTACTGGTATAATACCTGTGCCCCTGGTGTCTACTGGTATAATACCTGTGCCCCTGGTGTCTACTGGTATAATACCTGTGCCCCTGGTGTCTAGTGGTATAATACCTGTGTCCCTGGTGTCTACTGGTATAATACCTCTGTCTCCGGAGTCTACTGGTATAATACCTGTGCCCTGGTGTCTACTGGTATAATACCTGTGCCCCTGGTGTCTACTGGTATAATACCTGTGCCCCTGGTGTCTACTGGTATAATACCTGTGCCCCTGGTGTCTAGTGGTATAATACCTGTGTCCCTGGTGTCTACTGGTATAATACCTCTGTCTCCGGAGTCTACTGGTATAATACCTGTGCCCCTGGTGTCTACTGGTATAATACCTGTGCCCCTGGTGTCTACTGGTATAATACCTGTGCCCCTGGTGTCTACTGGTATAACACCTCTGTCCCTGGTGTCTAGTGGTATAATACCTGTGTCCCTGGTGTCTAGTGGTATAATACCTCTGTCCCTGGTGTCTAGTGGTATAATACCGCTGTCTCCGGAGTCTACTGGTATAATACCTCTGTCCCTGGTGTCTAGTGGTATAATACCTCTGTCTCCGGAGTCTACTGGTATAATACCTGTGCCCCTGGTGTCTACTGGTATAATACCCGTGCCCCTGGTGTCTACTGGTATAATACCCGTGCCCCTGGTGTCTACTGGTATAATACCCGTGCCCCTGGTGTCTACTGGTATAATACCCGTGCCCCTGGTGTCTACTGGTATAATACCTGTGCCCCTGGTGTCTACTGGTATAATACCTGTGCCCCTGGTGTCTACTGGTATAATACCTGTGCCCCTGGTGTCTACTGGTATAATACCTGTGCCCCTGGTGTCTACTGGTATAATACCTGTGCCCCTGGTGTCTACTGGTATAATACCTGTGCCCCTGGTGTCTACTGGTATAATACCTGTGCCCCTGGTGTCTACTGGTATAATACCTGTGCCCCTGGTGTCTACTGGTATAATACCTGTGCCCCTGGTGTCTACTGGTATAATACCTGTGCCCCTGGTGTCTACTGGTATAATACCGGTGTCCTTGGTGTCTACTGGTATAATACCTCTGTCTCTGGAATCTGCTGGTATAATACCTCTGTCTCTGGAATCTGCTGGTATAATACCTCTGTCTCTGGAATCTGCTGGTATAATACCTCTGTCTCCGGAGTCTGCTGGTAGAATACCTCTGTCTCCGGAGTCTACTGGTAGAATACCTCTGTCTCCGGAGTCTACTGGTAGAATACCTCTGTCTCCGGAGTCTACTGGTAGAATACCTCTGTCTCCGGAGTCTACTGGTAGAATACCTCTGTCTCCGGAGTCTACTGGTAGAATACCTCTGTCTCGGGAGTCTACTGGTAGAATACCTCTGTCTCCGGAGTCTACTGGTAGAATACCTCTGTCTCCGGAGTCTACTGGTAGAATACCTCTGTCTCGGAGTCTACTGGTAGAATACCTCTGTCTCCGGAGTCTACTGGTAGAATACCTCTGTCTCCGGAGTCTACTGGTAGAATACCTCTGTCTCCGGAGTCTACTGGTAGAATACCTCTGTCTCCGGAGTCTACTGGTAGAATACCTTCTGTCTCCGGAGTCTACTGGTAGAATACCTCTGTCTCCGGAGTCTACTGGTAGAATACCTCTGTCTCCGGAGTCTACTGGTAGAATACCTCTGTCTCCGGAGTCTACTGGTAGAATACCTCTGTCTCCGGAGTCTATGGTAGAATACCTCTGTCTCCGAGTCTACTGGTAGAATACCTCTGTCTCCGGAGTCTACTGCGTAGAATACCTCTGTCTCCGGAGTCTACTGGTAGAATACCTCTGTCTCCGGAGTCTACTGGTAGAATACCTCTGTCTCCGGAGTCTACTGGTAGAATACCTCTGTCTCCGGAGTCTACTGGTAGAATACCTCTGTCTCGGAGTCTACTGGTAGAATACCTCTGTCCTCCGGAGTCTACTGGTAGAATACCTCTGTCTCGGAGTCTATGGTAGAATACCTCGTCTCCGGAGTCTACTGGTAGAATACCTCTGTCTCCGGAGTCTACTGGTAGAATACCTCTGTCTCCGGAGTCTACTGGTAGAATACCTCTGTCTCCGAGTTACTGGTAGAATACCTCTGTCTCCGGAGTCTACTGGTAGAATACCTCTGTCTCCGGAGTCTACTGGTAGAATACCTCTGTCTCCGGAGTCTACTGGTAGATACCTCTGTCTCCGAGTTACGGTAGAATACCTCTGTCTCCGGAGTCTACTGGTAGAATACCTCTGTCTCCGGAGTCTACTGGTAGAATACCTCTGTCTCCGGAGTCTACTGGTAGAATACCTCTGTCTCCGGAGTCTACTGGTAGAATACTCTGTCTCCGGAGTCTACTGGTAGAATACCTCTGTCTCCGGAGTCTACTGGTAGAATACCTCTGTCTCCGGAGTCATCTGGTATATTACCTCTGCCTTCCGGAGTCCTACTGTAGAATACCTCTGTCTCCGGAGTCTACTGGTAGAATACCTCTGTCTCCGGAGTCCTACTGGTAGAATACCTCTGTCTCCGGAGTCTACTGGTAGAATACCTCTGTCCTCCGGAGTCTACTGGTAGAATACCTCTGTCTCGGAGTCTACTGGTAGAATACCTCTGTCTCCGGAGTCTACTGGTAGAATACCTCTGTCTCCGGAGTCTACTGGTAGAATACCTCTGTCTCCGGAGTCTACTGGTAGAATACCTCT
Organism: Bufo gargarizans; assembly: GCF_014858855.1. NCBI lineage: Eukaryota > Metazoa > Chordata > Amphibia > Anura > Bufonidae > Bufo > Bufo gargarizans. Next base: position 188,265 of record NW_025334077.1, on the reverse strand, counting down.
GTCTCCGGAGTCTACTGGTAGAATACCTCTGTCTCCGGAGTCTACTGGTAGAATACCTCTGTCTCCGGAGTCTACTGGTAGAATACCTCTGTCTCCGGAGTCTACTGGTAGAATACCTCTGTCTCCGGAGTCTACTGGTAGAATACCTCTGTCTCCGGAGTCTACTGGTAGAATACCTCTGTCTCCGGAGTCTACTGGTAGAATACCTCTGTCTCCGGAGTCTACTGGTAGAATACCTCTGTCTCCGGAGTCTACTGGTAGAATACCTCTGTCTCCGGAGTCTACTGGTAGAATACCTCTGTCTCCGGAGTCTACTGGTAGAATACCTCTGTCTCCGGAGTCTACTGGTAGAATACCTCTGTCTCCGGAGTCTACTGGTAGAATACCTCTGTCTCCGGAGTCTACTGGTAGAATACCTCTGTCTCCGGAGTCTACTGGTAGAATACCTCTGTCTCCGGAGTCTACTGGTAGAATACCTCTGTCTCCGAGGTCTACTGGTAGAATACCTCTGTCTCCGGAGTCTACTGGTAGAATACCTCTGTCTCCGGAGTCTACTGGTAGAATACCTCTGTCTCCGGAGTCTACTGGTAGAATACCTCTGTCTCCGGAGTCTACTGGTAGAATACCTCTGTCTCCGGAGTCTACTGGTAGAATACCTCTGTCTCCGGAGTAGTACTGGTAGAATACCTCTGTCTCCGGAGTCTACTGGTAGAATACCTCTGTCTCCGGAGTCTACTGGTAGAATACCTCTGTCTCCGGAGTCTACTGGTAGAATACCTCTGTCTCCGGAGTCTACTGGTAGAATACCTCTGTCTCCGGAGTCTACTGGTAGAATACCTCTGTCTCCGGAGTCTACTGGTAGAATACCTCTGTCTCCGGAGTCTACTGGTAGAAATACCTCTGTCTCCGGAGTCTACTGGTAGAATACCTCTGTCTCCGGAGTCTACTGGTAGAATACCTCTGTCTCCGGAGTCTACTGGTAGAATACCTCTGTCTCCGGAGTCTACTGGTAGAATACCTCTGTCTCCGGAGTCTACTGGTAGAATACCTCTGTCTCCGGAGTCTACTGGTAGAATACCTCTGTCTCCGGAGTCTACTGGTAGAATACCTCTGTCTCCGGAGTCTACTGGTAGAATACCTCTGTCTCCGAGTCTACTGGTAGAATACCTCTGTCTCCGGAGTCTACTGGTAGAATACCTCTGTCTCCGGAGTCTACTGGTAGAATACCTCTGTCTCCGGAGTCTACTGGTAGAATACCTCTGTCTCCGGAGTCTACTGGTAGAATACCTCTGTCTCCGGAGTCTACTGGTAGAATACCTCTGTCTCCGGAGTCTACTGGTAGAATACCTCTGTCTCCGGAGTCTACTGGTAGAATACCTCTGTCTCCGGAGTCTACTGGTAGAATACCTCTGTCTCCGAGTCTACTGGTAGAATACCCTGTCTCCGGAGTCTACTGGTAGAATACCTCTGTCTCCGGAGTCTATGGTAATACCTCTGTCTCGATCTACTGGTAGATACCTCTGTCTCCGGAGTCTACTGGTAGAATACCTCTGTCTCCGGAGTCTACTGGTAGAATACCTGGTCCCGGATCTTGTACTCCGGAGTCTACTGGTAGAATACCTCTGTCTCGGAGTCTACTGTAGAATACCTCTGTCTCCGGAGTCTACTGGTAGAATACCTCTGTCTCCGGAGTCTACTGGTAGAATACCTCTGTCTCCGGAGTCTACTGGTAGAATACCTCTGTCTCCGGAGTCTACTGGTAGAATACCTCTGTCTCCGGAGTCTACTGGTAGAATACCTCTGTCTCCGGAGTCTACTGGTAGAATACCTCTGTCTCCGGAGTCTACTGGTAGAATACCTCTGTCTCCGGAGTCTACTGGTAGAATACCTCTGTCTCCGGAGTCTACTGGTAGAATACCTCTGTCTCCGGAGTCTATGGTAGAATACCTCTGTCTCCGGAGTCTACTGGTAGAATACCTCTGTCTCCGGAGTCTACTGGTAGAATACCTCTGTCTCCGGAGTCTACTGGTAGAATACCTCTGTCTCCGGAGTCTACTGGTAGAATACCTCTGTCTCCGGAGTCTACTGGTAGAATACCTCTGTCTCCGGAGTCTACTGGTAGAATACCTCTGTCTCCGGAGTCTACTGGTAGAATACCTCTGTCTCCGGAGTCTACTGGTAGAATACCTCTGTCTCCGGAGTCTACTGGTAGAATACCTCTGTCTCCGGCGTCTACTGGTAGAATACCTCTGTCTCCGGAGTCTACTGGTAGAATACCTCTGTCTCCGGAGTCTACTGGTAGAATACCTCTGTCTCCGGAGTCTACTGGTAGAATACCTCTGTCTCGGAGTCTACTGGTAGAATACCTCTGTCTCCGGAGTCTACTGGTAGAATACCTCTGTCTCCGGAGTCTACTGGTAGAATACCTCTGTCCTCCGGAGTCTACTGGTAGAATACCTCTGTCTCCGGAGTCTACTGGTAGAATACCTCTGTCTCCGGAGTCTACTGGTAGAATACCTCTGTCTCCGGAGTCTACTGGTAGAATACCTCTGTCTCCGGAGTCTACTGGTAGAATACCTCTGTCTCCGGAGTCTACTGGTAGAATACCTCTGTCTCCGGAGTCTACTGGTAGAATACCTCTGTCTCCGGAGTCTACTGGTAGAATACCTCTGTCTCCGGAGTCTACTGGTAGAATACCTCTGTCTCCGGAGTCTACTGGTAGAATACCTCTGTCTCCGGAGTCTACTGGTAGAATCCTCTGTCTCCGGAGTTCTACTGGTAGAATACCTCTGTCTCCGGAGTCTACTGGTAGAATACCTCTGTCTCCGGAGTCTACTGGTAGAATACCTCTGTCTCCGGAGGTCTACTGGTAGAATACCTCTGTCTCCGGAGTCTACTGGTAGAATACCTCTGTCTCCGGAGTCTACTGGTAGAATACCTCTGTCTCGGAGTCTACTGGTAGAATACCTCTGTCTCCGGAGTCTACTGGTAGAATACCTCTGTCTCCGGAGTCGAAACTGGTAGAATACCTCTGTCTCCGGAGTCTACTGGTAGAATACCTCTGTCTCCGGAGTCTACTGGTAGAATTACCTCTGTCTCCGGAGTCTACTGGTAGAATACCCTCTGTCTCCGGAGTTCTACTGGTAGAATACCTCTGTCTCCGGAGTCTACTGGTAGAATACCTCTGTCTCCGGAGTCTACTGGTAGAATACACTTGTCGTCCGGAGTCTACTGGTAGAATACCTCTGTCTCCGGAGTCTACTGGTAGAATACCTCTGTCTCCGGAGTCTACTGGTAGAATACCTCTGTCTCCGGAGTCTACTGGTAGAATACCTCTGTCTCCGGAGTCTACTGGTAGAATACCTCTGTCTCCGGAGTCTACTGGTAGAATACCTCTGTCTCGGGTCTACTGGTAGAATACCTCCTGTCTCCGGAGTCTACTGGTAGAATACCTCTGTCTCGGAGTCTACTGGTAGAATACCTCTGTCTCCGGAGTCTACTGGTAGAATACCTCTGTCTCCGGAGTCTACTGGTAGAATCCCTCTGTCTCCGGAGTCTATGGTAGAATACCTCTGTCTCCGGAGTCTACTGGTAGAATACCTCTGTCTCCGGAGTCTACTGGTAGAATACCTCTGTCTCCGGAGTCTACTGGTAGAATACCTCTGTCTCCGGAGTCTACTGGTAGAATACCTCTGTCTCCGGAGTCTACTGGTAGAATACCTCTGTCTCCGGAGTCTACTGGTAGAATACCTCTGTCTCCGGAGTCCTACTGGTAGAATACCTCTGTCTCCGGAGTCTACTGGTAGAATACCTCTGTCTCCGGAGTCTAATGGTAGAATACACTCTGTCTCCGGAGTCTACTGGTAGGAATACCTCTGTCTCCGGAGTCTACTTGGTTAGAATACCTCTGTTCTCCGGAGGTCGTTTAGCTGGTAGAATACCTCTGTCTCCGGAGTCTACTGGTAGAATACCTCTGTCTCCGGAGTCTAATGGTAGAATACACTCTGTCTCCGGAGTCTACTGTTTAGAATACCTCTGTTTCTCCCGGAGTCTACTGTGTAGAATACCTCTGTCTCCGGAGTCTACTGGTCGAAACCTCTGTCTCCGGAGTCTACTGGTATAATACCTCTGTCTCCGGAGTCTACTGGTTAGAATACCTCTGTCTCGGAGTCTACTTGTAGAATACCTCTGTCTCCGGAGTCTACTGAGTAGCACTACCTCTGTCTCCGGAGCTCTACTGGTAGAATACCCTCTGTCTCCGGAGTCTACTGTAGACTACCTCTGTCTCCGGAGGTCTACTGGTAGAATACCTCTGTCTCCGGAGTCTACTGGTAGAATACCTCTGTCTCCGGAGTCTACTGGAGAATACCTCTGTCCTCCGGAGTCTACTGGTAGAATACATCTGTCTCCGGAGTCTACTGGTAGAATACCTCTGTCTCCGGAGTCTACTGGTAGATACCTACCTCTGTCTCCGGAGTCTACTGGTAGAATACCTCTGTCTCCGGAGTCTACTGGTAGAATACCTCTGTCTCCGGAGTCTACTGGTAGAATACCTCTGTCTCCGGAGTCTACTGGTAGAATACCTCTGTCTCCGGAGTATACTGGTAGAATACCTCTGTCTCCGGAGTCTACTGGTAGAATACCTCTGTCTCCGGAGTCTACTGGTAGAATACCTCTGTCTCCGGAGTCTACTGGTAGAATACCTCTGTCTCCGGAGTCTACTGGTAGAATACCTCTGTCTCCGGAGTCTACTGTAGAATACCTCTGTCTCCGGAGTCTACTGGTAGAATACCTCTGTCTCCGGAGTCTACTGGTAGAATACCTCTGTCTCCGGAGTCTACTGGTAGAATACCTCTGTCTCCGGAGTCTACTGGTAGAATACCTCTGTCTCCGGAGTCTACTGGTAGAATACCTCTGTCTCCGGAGTCTACTGGTAGAATACCTCTGTCTCCGGAGTCTACTGGTAGAATACCTCTGTCTCCGGAGTCTACTGGTAGAATACCTCTGTCTCCGGAGTCTATGGTAGAATACCTCTGTCCTCCGGAGTCTACTGGTAGAATACCTCTGTCTCCGGAGTCTACTGGTATGAATACCTCTGTCTCCGGAGTCTACTGGTAGAATACCTCTGTCTCGGAGTCTACTGGTAGAATACCTCTGTCTCCGGAGGTCTACTGGTAGAATACCTCTGTCTCCGGAGTCTACTGGTAGAATACCTCTGTCTCCGGAGTCTACTGGTAGAATACCTCTGTCTCCGGAGTCTACTGGTAGAATACCTCTGTCTCCGGAGTCTACTGGTAGAATACCTCTGTCTCCGGAGTCTACTGGTAGAATACCTCTGTCTCCGGAGTCTACTGGTAGAATACCTCTGTCTCCGGAGTCTACTGGTAGAATACCTCTGTCTCCGGAGTCTACTGGTAGAATACCTCTGTCTCCGGAGTCTACTGGTAGAATACCTCTGTCTCCGGAGTCTACTGGTAGAATACCTCTGTCTCCGGAGTCTACTGGTAGAATACCTCTGTCTCGGAGTCTACTGGTAGAATACCTCTGTCTCCGGAGTCTACTGGTAGAATACCTCTGTCTCCGGAGTCTACTGGTAGAATACCTCTGTCTCCGGAGTCTATGGTAGAATACCTCTGTCTCCGGAGTCTACTGGTAGAATACCTCTGTCTCCGGAGTCTACTGGTAGAATACCTCTGTCTCCGGAGTCTACTGGTAGAATACCTCTGTCTCGGAGTCTACTGGTAGAATACCTCTGTCTCCGGAGTCTAGTGGTAGAATACCTCTGTCTCCGGAGTCTAGTGGTAGAATACCTCTGTCTCCGGAGTCTAGTGGTAGAATACCTCTGTCTCCGGAGTCTAGTGGTAGAATACCTCTGTCTCCGGAGTCTAGTGGTAGAATACCTCTGTCTCCGGAGTCTAGTGGTAGAATACCTCTGTCTCCGGAGTCTAGTGGTAGAATACCTCTGTCTCCGGAGTCTAGTGGTAGAATACCTGTGTCCCTGGTGTCTAGTGGTAGAATACCTGTGTCCCTGGTGTCTAGTGGTAGAATACATGTGTATAGTACCATTCTGGTGGTGTTTACAAAATTTTCTTGGTATTTGGTGGGGTCTGTGTTATCGTCGGTGTCTAGCAGCACTTTGTATCCTTGTGTTGGATGTTATTTCTGATGTCTTTTTTATTGTAGCTTCCTGCGTCCATAATTCCATATACTTTCAGGAACCCAGTGTTCCCAGATTGCATATTCTGTCAAAATAATGTCATGTTGCTGTGTGTAGCTACGTGATGATGTCACAGGACAAACATGGACACTCAGCTCAGTCTGTTTATTTAAATGGGAAGAGTAAGACAAGCCACTATCAGACAGACTTCTCTGTCACATCTCCAGATACCTCTGTCCCCCCAGACCCCTGTATCCCCTTCAGACCCCTATGTTCCTTTGCAGACATCCTCTGCCCCACCATCCAGACATCCTCTCCTGGCTCCTCTGTCCACTCTTCTCCAAGCCCTTCTGCCCACTCTTCTCCGGGCTCCTCTGTCCGTGCTTCTCCGGGCTCCTCTGTCCGTGCTTCTCCGGGCTCCTCTGTCCGTGCTTCTCCGGGCTCCTCTGTCCGTGCTTCTCCGGGCTCCTCTGTCCGTGCTTCTCCGGGCTCCTCTGTCCGTGCTTCTCCGGGCTCCTCTGTCCGTGCTTCTCCGGGCTCCTCTGTCCGTGCTTCTCCGGGCTCCTCTGTCCGTGCTTCTCCGGGCTCCTCTGTCCGGGCTTCTCCGGGCTCCTTCTGTCCACTCCCCTTTGGCGCTGTTCTGTCCACTCTCCTTTGGCGCTCCTCTGTCCACTCTCCTTTGGCGCTCCTCTGTCCACTCTCCTTTGGCGCTCCTCTGTCCACTCTCCTTTGGCGCTCCTCTGTCCACTCTCCTTTGGCGCTCCTCTGTCCACTCTCCTTTGGCGCTCCTCTGTCCACTCTCCTTTGGCGCTCCTCTGTCCACTCTCCTTTGGCGCTCCTCTGTCCACTCCTTTTTGGCGCTCCTCTGTCCACTCCCCTTTGGCGCTCCTCTGTCCACTCCCCTTTGGCGCTCCTCTGTCCACTCCCCTTTGGCGCGCCTCTGTCCACTCCCCTTTGGCGCGCCTCTGTCCACTCCCCTTTGGCGCTCCTCTGTCCACTCCCCTTTGGCGCTCCTCTGTCCACTCCCCTTTGGCGCTCCTCTGTCCACTCCCCTTTGGCGCTCCTCTGTCCACTCCCCTTTGGCGCTCCTCTGTCCACTCCCCTTTGGCGCTCCTCTGTCCACTCCTTTTTGGCGCTCCTCTGTCCACTCCCCTTTGGCGCTCCTCTGTCCACTCCCCTTTGGCGCTCCTCTGTCCACTCCTGATGTGCGATTATCCCAGAATCGCTGCAGTCATATATTTATTTGTACATTTTGTTTCTGTTGTTACATTGTATCCTTTCTGTATTTCAGGTCATTGGGATTGTCATGGACTTCTTCACCGATGTAGACATCCTCTCAGATCTCCTAGATGCTGCTGCCCGACGTGTTCCAGTCTACATCATCCTGGATGAGATGAACTGTCAGCACTTTCTTGACATGGCGTCTAAGTGTAGGGTCAACCTGAACTTTGTAGAGGTGAGAACACTAAAGAAAACCCCTCGGCTAGCTTCTCAGTTGAAGGAAGAGACATAGCAATAGGAGATGCCGAGGCAGCGGTTGCACTCGAGCCTTGGTGACTGAGAGGTTCCAAAGATACCTCTGCCATATAAGAATTCACCATGATTACAAATGGCACATGACAGGTAGGGGCACTGGTACAGATTTTGCCCTGGGGTCCAGGAGCTTCATGTTATGTGATGTTGGTCTTGCTGTAGAGCAGGCATGCTCAACCTGCGGCCCTCCAGCTGTTGTAAAACTACCACTCCCACAATGCCCTACTGTAGGCTGATAGCTGTAGGCTGTTCAGGCAAGCTGGGAGTTGTAGTTTTGCAACAGCTGGAGGGCCGCAGGTTGAGCATGCCTGCTGTAGAGGATCTTGGTATCGTGTTTATCAATGTGCAGCCGCTGGTAATTACTGTCCGAGTGGGATGACAGTTTCCTCTCCACCATTGGTAAACACTGGCAGGGGCCACAGGGAGGGGCAGGCGGTACGGCAGCTGGTACGGCAGCTGCTGACTAAGAGATCTCGCTCAGCTGGGGTACAAAGGTCATCCATATCTGACGTGTATGGCGTGGATATGTGAACTGTAAATCCTGTACATAAAATACTCTCTGGGAACTCTAGATTCTGCAACGAGTTCAGACCCTTGAACGCAGAGCATTAATGCTCCAGTCTCGTCTACAAATAAATGGACACTCCGGCCAAAACTGTTCTGCTACTCCGAATGCAGGGCCTGACACACGGATTCTCTTCTTTGCTCTTTGAATATCTGTGTCATGCTAAATTCCCCTCCTTCCCCTTCTTCCTCCCTCTTTTCTTCCCTCCCATTCATGTTTTCTTTCTTCCCTCTTTACCTTAATTCCGTCTTCCTTTCTTCATTCCCTTTTCCTTCCTTTATTTTCTCCCCCTTTCCTCCTTCCCTTCCCTCTTTCTTTTCTTCCTTCCTCCATTTAGTTTTTTCCTCCTGTAATGTGTTTCCATTGCTATGTGGGTTTGGCTCCTTGGAGTGTTATCCCCTCGGGTCGGAGGAGCGGTTCTTCTACTGCGTTCACTGCAGGGGACGTTACTGGAGATTATACTTGGCGGACTCATGTTTTTCCAAAAGTTTATATAAATAAGACAAATAAAACCGCCGTGTGAATGATTGTGAGCGAGCATGCAAGGGTACGACTTTGTAGTGTAGGTGTCATTGGTCATGTGACAGCCCATAGGGAGGAGTGTGACCTGCAACAACTGTGACACCAGGGGTTAATGTTGTGGTGACACAACCTCAGCGCTTCCCTATGGGGTAAGGCTACACAAAGTCATCACATGCATCGCCTCATTACCTGTGCCACCCGGCTGCATGAGCCATATCAAAATCAAGAGAAAAAGATCATTCCGCTCCCTGTAATCCTATTCCTAAATCCGGTGCAGCGAGGAGCACCAGAGGGTCGGGGAGCGCTCGAATAGCCTTATAAACAACGTCCGCCGATCCTGTTCAAGAATAAGAAATGAAAACCAACACCGTTTATTCCATCATGCTGAGCTCTCAGTCAGAGTATATCTGGGGGCCCTTTTACATGGGTGGATGATCGGCCGAATGAGCCGATCGTTGTCCAGTTTAAACAGGGCAGCTATTGGTATCAACCCTAAAACTAAGGTCATGCTCAGGGTTCAAAACGCGGCAGGGGCCTCAATGGATGTGTTTGTACTTGGAGTTTAACTTGATGGAAACAAGTTTATTGTTTTAACTTCTTTATGGCAACGAGTGGTGGCACTCATTGTTTATATGGCTATTCGAATCCTCATGTCCCCCTCGTCTTGCTGCAGGATGGTGGACAGGACTTCTGGTTTGAGTCAGAACATTTTGTAGACTTGTCCTCTCACTGTAAACCTCGTGCCTCAGACTAATGACATTTCTTCTGTCCCTCCATTTACCTGTAAATATCTCTCCCCCACCCTGGGGTGACTCCCTGTATTTATGACAGTACAGAGCGGCCACGCCTGGGGAGCTTGTGTCTCACATGCCACCTGTCCCATTGCCTCTGCAGTCCACTACACCATAAACAATCATCAATCATTTCTTCTTCTGAATTGTAGCTACCAAAAGTAGAGACTTGGAAATCATTTATTTTTTATCCATTTCAGTGTGGGATAGTTTGAGTAATATTGGCATTTCTAGTCATGAAAAGTTCTTGCTACTTGCCCCTTATCTATACCGGACCATTGGATTCAGTCGTCTGAACATGAAACATAGATCCTTGTGATATTGCACATTATATTCATGTGACTCTTCTTCCTTCACAGTTCCTGAGGGTGCGGACCGTCTCTGGCCCCACGTATTTCTGCAGGACAGGCACCACGTTCAAGGGTAACCTTCTGGAGAAGTTCATGCTAGTGGACTGTACAGTGGTGCTCAGTGGTACATACAGGTGAGATACACGTTATTTGCCTGGTTGATATAACGACAGCTGTATTACAGCAAGTTTGAAGAGAAGACTGTAGTTTGCATATTTCTGACAAAAACGGTGGGCCCTAGAGTTTTAGAATCCCATAGCTCCATTCATCCTGAGCTTCTTATAAAAAGGCATGCTACAACTGAGGTGGAGACTGACACACAGAGCACTTGGGTATCATTGTAAAATCATATACTGAGAATATAACAATGATGGAGTGATAATCCTTAAGGCCACAGTAACAGCAGCCATTGGGGGTAGTCATACAGTAGTAACAATGGAACATGTTTTGATGTGATGGAGTTTGCTGTAATTTTTGAATGTTTTTTTGTGTGTTTTTGATGAGGCTAAAGCCATGTTCTTTTCTCTTTACAGCTTTATGTGGTCATTTGAGAAGATCCACCGCAGCATAGCGCACATCTTCCAGGGAGAACTGGTTTCGAGCTTTGATGAAGAATTCCGGATTCTGTTTGCCCAGTCTGAACCACTTATCCCCCCTGAGAATGCTTTGAAGATGGAAAAACCCTACATGGGGATGGTCCCGTTTGCCGGCCAACGCCCTTTCTTTGAACGAAAGCTTCACTTCATGTACCCTAGAGATGACAGCTCCCAGAACTCTTTCAACTCCTTTGGTGTAGATCTGGACCGCCATTACATGCAGGCATTCCGCAGAGATGACATGATGAGACAGACAGTAGACCCTACTGCCATGAGATTCCATGGGCCAAAGGTTCCAGAACACATGCAGATGCAAACGCAAATGGATAAAATGCAGATGTCCTTCATGCAAAACAAACACTTGGATGTTGATGCCTTTAAGAGGCACAGCTTTGCAGAAGGCACCTTCGAGAACTACACAGCTTCTAAACAATACGCCAGGCAAATGTATATGAACACTGACAATAATGAGTACCGCTTCCAGTCAAGTCAGTTCCAGAAAAGTCAGTTTCTACAAATGGATCGTACAGGGCGGACACAAGGACTCTTCGAGAAGATTCGAGGCAACCGTCAGGGTTTGCAAGACACCGATGACATGGATTCCAGGTTTCCTCATTATAAAACATTGCAGGGAGAAGGTAATTATGCTATTGAGGGGCCACACACAAGGCTGGGCTACAACCCCTCCAACTCATCTCGAGAGGTTAAACATGGCTCAGACCAGGTAGTTCTGGGGAGCGAAGAAAGATTTGGCCAAAGATCACAAAGTCGTCAGAAGTTCATGTGTCAAATGTCGCCCACACAAAAACAGAGCACCGAGCAAAAGCAGTTTTTTCAAGATCAAGATGCAGACAAAAAAATTCAAGAAAACAAGCAAGGTCTACGGAGCTGGCGCATCTCCTCGTACTTGAGTGGAATTCAGCCAGACCAGGAAGAGGAAGGAATGATGATGGCTTTAGATTCAGAACCTTTTGAGGAAGCTTCTGTTCCTATAGAAAAACCAGTAACTACAAGTGAGACATTGTCAAGGTATTCTATTGATCCCATCCCACCGTATAAACCCATATTAGCTGTTAGTGAGACCCCTCCGCAAGTAGACACAAGCAAAGAGATATCCTTGTTAGACAAGGAGAAAGAAGATTCCTTCCTATCACGACATGATTCCTTCCGGTCACGGACTAACCCCTTGCTTCAAAGAAGTTCCCGCTTAAGGTCCTCCCTTATATTTAGCAACTCTAAACTGGAGCAGCATGGTTCTACAACCGAAGCTGTGCAAGTTATTCAAAAGGAGCAGAGTACAAGTGAGGTGGTCAAAGACAATGAGGTCATAAAGACATCCTCCAAAGTAGCTGAGATTCTGGAGAAGTACAGAAGTGGCAGCAAAGACAACGAAGTGACCTCCATAGTGCAAGCCAAAGCGGCCTCTAAAGTCATCCAGGAGGAGAAAGAGGATGGACAGAAAAAAAACACTACTGAAACTGTGGCTTACAAATCCCTGGAATCCAAACTTCTGGACAAAGATTCATTTAGTCGAACACTCTTTGAGTCACAGTATCGGTCTTCAGTCACCTCTCAGTTCCAGGACCTTTTCAGCAAAGATAGACCGACAAGCTCCATTACCAAGGTTGAACAAAGGGTCTCAAGTATCAAAACAATAAACAGCAGCACGGCTTCCCTTCTTGAGCCGAAAGAGAGTGGGCCCATTATCACTGAAATTACAGATGAACCAAAACTTCCAGAGGTTGAAGTGCCAAAGCCACCAAGCAAACCAAACTCTGGTCTTCTGTTTGGCAATGCTCTAGAAAGTATGTCCCAAAACCCCATTCCTGCCATCACTTCTCCATCCACCACCACCACCTTAACCAAATCAGAAGAAGAACTGTCAAAAACAGAGCCGACACCAATGGAGTTCATCCGAAGAGGGTCCATGAGGCTCAAGCAATTTCTTCAATCACAAAAAGAGAAGAAGGCAGAAGAGGAGGCAGTTTCAGATGCTGCTAAAGTAGAGAAACAGAATAATGCCTTAAGACGTCTGTCTAAAACTGAGATCTCTGAGCCAACACCGGTGTTTGAGACTGAGGACAAGACCACTAAACTAGCATCTACTTCTCCACCCAAACACACATCTACATCTCAGTCCAGGTTGTCTGCTTCAACCTCAAATGTAATCTTCAGTAGTAACCTGCGTGATGACACCAAGGTGATCTTAGAGCAAATATCCGCCAATAGTCAAAAAAATAGGGCGGAGATGGCCAAGCAGTCCCAGGCTTTAACCACCAGTGATTCAGAGGTGAGCACTGCCATTTCCAACTCAACAGAGACCAAAGTAGAAGTCACCAGCAGTCCGGACTCAACTTCTATCACCAGGACTGGAAGCTTCTTAAGTCGATTCTCGCGACCTTCTCAGACTTCTCCAGAGGACAGAGATAACCTGCTAAAGCGGATGGAGAGTATCCGGAAGGAAAAACGAGTCTATAGTAGGTTTGAAGTGTTCTGCAAAAAGGAAGAACCTAACCAAGCGGAGGAAATCGAGGATGACTCGAAGGATAAAAAAGTGGGCAAACTGCTGGGGAAGTTAGGAACTCTGATCAAGAAATAACCATAGACATGATCCAAGTGTTTCCATCTGGTGCCAATAACCCCTTGAATATTCGGAGGGCTCTTTGTGTTAAAAATTCCCGCAGAGGTCATACATTGAAACCTGCATTGTCGTCGTCTCTGCGCACTTGTGTCATGGAAACTTTTATATCAATAATAGAAATTACATGGAACAGAAGAAATCTCTCAGGTGGACTTTAAGAAACGGTACTGACCCATCATCGAAGATTCCACTTGTGCCTTAAATGTGGGGAGCGGCGTCATGACTACTGCCTTCCCTCTGCAGTTCTCGAACTACAAGTCCCACATTTGTGCCATGCTGGGACTTGTAGTTCCAGACCTTCCTGACACAGCTGGCCTGCTACAGAGATTGCATTACATTAATTTATTCAGTAGAGTGGAAAAACTTGACAGGTACCAGATGGATAATGGCGAGAACATCGAGGTGGAGGTTGTGTGGAGTCTTTTTGCAATATCCCCGCTGGACGAAGCACTGAAAACAGTTTTTCTACCATTTGTAAATAGCTGTGTATATTAGCGGTATGAATGATGGTGGTCTCCTGGCACAAAATCCAAGTGGCAGTCCTGTTGGATACAATGCTGCGTAAGCTGTCAGAGCTGAGGAGGTCTGTATTCGTTATGGTGCAGGAGGCAGCGAGTGGCTGTAACCAGTGCCACCAGTCAGCTGTTGCTGGTTTGTCTGGACGGTGGCTCTTGGTTACGGCAGATTTTCCTGCACAGTCGTATTTTAGGATTCTAGGAGTACATATCAAAACCAGCAAATGAAAGGGCCAGACCAGTCATTATGGGATGAAAACTCCTGGAGATTTTAGTAGACTTGTTTTTTAGATGCCTTGCCATTTTCAAGATCTATGCTTGCTGTCAGAGAGTACAGTCTTGTTTACATTCAGAGGCTGTGAACCCCCTTCTGCTGCCACTGCTGGTGGAGCTGTTAGAATGTATCAGTGTTTGGCGACAGGTGGAGTCAGACAGGATGGGTTTTTTATCCTCTACTTGCTGGCAGTGAATGGCGACATTCATTGTTTACATTCAAATATTTAGCAAACTGAATTGAAACACAAAGTATTTTTACATAGGGGTACTTTCATAGTAGCGTTGTTAGAATCCGGCATAAGCCGTATACAAACGGATAGCTTTTTTTTCCCCCAGATCAGTTTTTTTTCCCACATCCGGAATAACGGATCCGGTATTTAAATTTGTTCAAAGATCAAAAGCGAAAGTAGCTCCTCCTATATCTCGGCGCATGCGCAGACCGGAAAACCAGATCCGTCGATACGGCAATTTCCGGAACACTTGGTACCGGATCCGGCATTAATACAGCTCTATGGAAATGCGGTATTGTTCTGGGATTTTGGCCGGAAAAAATCCCGCAGCAAGCTGCAGTATTTTGTCAGGTCAAATACCGTACAAGGGACGGAACGGAAGGCATCCTGATGCATACTGAACGGATTGCTTTCCATTCAGAATGCATTAGGACAAAACTGATGCGTTTTTTCCCGGAATTGAGACCCTTTACCGAATTTCAATACCAGAAAAGAATAACGCTAGTGTGAAAGTACCCTAAGACTGGACGGCCTGAGGGTAGACAAGCCTGGGCGTTGTGGTCCCACAGTTTTGAGGAGCTGCAGACTTGCTGCCACAACCCCAGTATTGGAGTCATTGTGTTGGATCACCTGCTGTATTATCCTGTGTGTTGTGGCCTTGGGCCCGCTCCATTTTGCACAGCCTACTGAGGACGTAGGAGCACTGATTGTATTACTACTGACATGGAACCATGGGTGGGCTGCAGAGCTGACACTCAGTGACTACTATGTATAATGTGTGAGGATGTCTTCTGCTTTCTATGGTGACTAAGGTAATGTCTGGTGTGAATAAAATTTAGTGTAAAGGTGGAATTGTATTACAAGCATTGCAGGATGTAAAGCATGCAATCATTGTACTTCCCTCCTAACGCCTGTAGGGGGCAGTGCAGGGACCAGCATAAAGACAGGCTCAGGTGTCATGTGCCGAAATAAAACCATTCTTATCAAGTTGTGTCCCTGCTCCTTCTTGTGCTTTTCACATTGCCCTGGCTTTCTATACAATACGATTACTGCATGTATACTGGGATTAATGACACCCCAGGACCCCCAAGCATCCCAGCCACAGATACAGGACTTAATCAAGGACCTCTCCTGCTAGTCACAGTTTTTATTTATTTTTTCCCCACAATTCCCTGCATCGGAGATCTGACTATAACGTTATATTAAGCTTCCTGGTTTTTATACTGAATACGAGAACCACAGTAAAGACTGACACAGATGCTGTTGAGCTGGAGCCATGTAAGGAGTGGTTCCTTAGAGTCTGAGGAAAGCAGGGAGATAGTCATTTGGGTCGTTCACTTCTCTTATGTGCAAGGGATCTTTATTCAAGAGGACGACTCGGAGGTTAAAACTTCCAGATATAACATAGCGTCCGAGGAGGAAAGGCCAAGACTAAGAAAACGGAGCATATTCCATGATCCTCCTCTATAAACTGAGAAGAACGTGGAGCTCAGGTAAAGAAGCCCTAATATCTCCATCGCTGCTTGTCTTGTGGGAAACCGTATAATATGATCCAAAATGTAAGACACGTCTTTCCTGACATAAGATCAGAGGTGACATGGCAAACAATGAGACTTCCAACTATGCACCCGAGGGAAGAAGAGCAATGTCATCAGCACCGAGGAGGAAAGTCTCCATACTGAGGAAGAGAACAACAGTGCCCAACACAACAGAGGAGGGAATAGCAATGTTGCCCCGCACAACAGGGGAGGAAAGAGCAATGGTTGCCGACACAACAGAGGAGGGGAGAACAATGGTGCCTGACACAACAGAGGAGGCATAAGCAATGTTGCCCAGCACAACAGAGGAGGAAAGAGCAATGGAGCCCGACACAACAGAGGAGGGAATAGCAATGGTGCCCCGCACAACAGGGGAGGAAAGAGTAATGGTGCCCGACACAACATAGGAGGGAAGAGTAATGGTGCCCGACACAACATAGGAGGGAAGAGTAATGGTGCCCGACACAACATAGGAGGGAAGAGTAATGGTGCCCGACACAACAGGGGAGAGAAAGGGTGGCCAACACAACTGAGGAGAGCAAGGGTACCCAACACAACAGAGGAGAGAATAGCAATGATGACTGACACAACAGAGGAGGAAAGAGCAATGGTTGCCGACACAACAGAGGAGGGGAGAACAATGGTGCCTGACACAACAGAGGAGGCATAAGCAATGTTGCCCAGCACAACAGAGGAGGAAAGAGCAATGGAGCCCGACACAACAGAGGAGGGAAGAGCAATGGTGCCCCGACACTTTTGAGGAAGGAAGAGCAATGTTGCCCGACACAACAGAGCAGGGATGGGCTATGGTGCCCGACACAACAGAGGAGGGATGAGCAATGGTGCCCGACACAACAGAGGAGGGATGAGCAATGGTGCCCGACACAACGGAGGAGGGATGAGCAATGGTGCCCGACACAACGGAGGAGGGATGAGCAATGGTGCCCAACACAACAGAGGAGGGGGGAGAGCAATGGTGCCGACACAACAGGGGAGGGATGAGCAATGGTGCCCGACACAACAGATGAAGGATGAGCAATGGTGCCTGACACAACAGAGAAGGGATGAGCAATGGTGCCGAATAGAACAGAGGAGGGGGGAGAGCAAAGGTGCCCAACATAACAGAGCAGAAGAGAGCAATGGTGCCTAACACAACAGAGGAGGGGACAGCAAAGGTGCTTAACACTACTGAGAGACAGGGAGCGATGGGGGATACAACTGAGAGACATGGAGCGATGGAGATACAACTGAGAGACAGTGTCACGGTGGGGAGTGGGGAAAACCCTCCGCCGTACGATGACTGGGTAATAAGGAATGCAACTAGGCCTGAACACAAGGATAAGGGAGCAGGTCACCTCCTAATGCATCCCTATACCTAGCCCTAACTCCTCACCGTATGAGCGGACCTGGATGGTAGGACGGCTCATACCCTGGATACCTGAGGCCCTGAGAATCCCTCACAAAGGAGCTGAGGAGACTCCTGTTCTTCCAAGACACAGAAGAACAGGAGTCTCAAAAGGCCTAGAAGCAGGGAAAGGAAAAGACCATATGCAGCACAAGAATCGGCAGGTAAGAAAACAAGACGACACACTTACCTGCCGCTGCCACCACGACTGGAACCCGTGAATACGTACCAGAGCCCCAACACCAAACAGGACACCATACTAGCAACTCACACAGGTATCCAGCACACCAGACTCTGCCAGGACCCCCATGCCTCAAGGTGCAGGGCGTGCCCCAGGTGGCACTGCATACAGGCTAGGAAGTCTAGCAACCATGCTGGAAGATATCACCAAACATACCAGACAAGGAACACCAAGCTAGACATTACAACACACCAAATCATAACCCCACACCAAACATACAACACATGTAAGGGAGAGAAGACATCGCTGGAGACCTTGATGTCCCCCTAGGAGGCCCTCACTCTGGGAGATGAAACATGAAGACCAGGAGCATAACTCCAGCACACACCATGGCTGGAGTACCACAGACGCCTGGCCACAGGTAAGATGAAGCACCTAGTGACCACGCCCAACAAGGTGGTTAAACCCTCCAGCACCGGACAGAGGAGGAAACAACTGAAAGGGGAAGTGCACACACCAGCTCAAAAAGCTACACACACCACAAAGGCTGTGACACTGCCCCCGCATGCTGAAACAGCAACACGTTGCCACAGGCAACAGCAAGCGAGGCATAAGTATCACAGCGCACACCAAAGGCCGTGACCGACAGGGAGCGATGGAGATACAACTGAGAGACAGGGAGCGATGGAGATACAACTGAGAGACAGGGAGCGATGGAGATACAACTGAGAGACAGGGAGCGATGGGGATACAACTGAGAGACAGGCAGCGATGGGGATACAACTGAGAGACAGGCAGCGATGGAGATACAACTGAGAGACAGGGAGCGATAGAGATACAACTGAGAGACAGGGAGCGATGGAGATACAACTGAGAGACAGGGAGCGATGGAGATACAACTGAGAGACAGGGAGCGATGGAGATACAACTGAGAGACAGGGAGCGATGGAGATACAACTGAGAGACAGGGAGCGATGGAGATACAACTGAGAGACAGGGAGCGATGGAGAAACAACTGAGAGACAGGGAGCGATGCGGATACAACTGAGAGACAGGGAGCGATGGAGATACAACTGAGAGACAGGCAGCGATGGGGATACAACTGAGAGACAGGGAGCGATGGGGATACAACTGAGAGACAGGGAGCGATGGGGATACAACTGAGAGACAGGGAGCGATGGGGATACAACTGAGAGACAGGGAGCGATGGAGAAACAACTGAGAGACAGGGAGCGATGCGGATACAACTGAGAGACAGGGAGCGATGGAGATACAACTGAGAGACAGGCAGCGATGGGGGTACAACTGAGAGACAGGGAGCGATGGGGATACAACTGAGAGACAGGGAGCGATGGAGATACAACTGAGAGACAGGGAGCGACAGGGATACAACTGAGAGACAGGGAGTGATGGGGATACAACTGAGAGACAGAGTTATGGGGGATACAACTGAGAGACAGGCAGCGATGGAGATACAACTGAGAGACAGGGAGTGATGGGGGATACAACTGAGAGACAGGGAGCGATGGGGATACAACTGAGAGACAGGGAGTGATGGGGATACAACTGAGAGACAGGGTGCGATGGAGATACAACTGAGAGACAGGGAGCGATGGGGATACACCTGAGAGACAGGGAGTGATGGGAATACAACTGAGAGACAGGGAGCGATGGGGGATACAAATGAGAGACAGGGAGTGATGGGGATACAACTGAGAGACAGGGAGTGATGGGGATACAACTGAGAGACAGGGAGCGATGGGGATACAACTGAGAGACAGGGAGCGATGGAGATACAACTGAGAGACAGGCAGCGATGGGGGTACAACTAAGAGACAGGGAGCGATGGGGATACAACTGAGAGACAGGGAGCGATGGAGATACAACTGAGAGACAGGGAGCGATGGGGATACAACTGAGAGACAGGGAGCGATGGGGATACAACTGAGAGACAGGGAGCGATGGGGGATACAAATGAGAGACAGGGAGCGATGGGGATACAACTGAGAGACAGGGAGCGATGGGGATACAAATGAGAGACAGGGAGGGATGGGGATACAACTGAGAGACAGGGAGTGATGGGGATACAACTGAGAGACAGGGAGCGATGGGGATACAACTGAGAGACAGGGAGCGATGGAGATACAACTGAGAGACAGGCAGCGATGGGGGTACAACTGAGAGACAGGGAGCGATGGGGATACAACTGAGAGACAGGGAGCGATGGAGATACAACTGAGAGACAGGGAGCGATGGAGATACAACTGAGAGACAGGGAGCGATGGAGAAACAACTGAGAGACAGGGAGCGATGCGGATACAACTGAGAGACAGGGAGCGATGGAGATACAACTGAGAGACAGGCAGCGATGGGGATACAACTGAGAGACAGGGAGCGATGGGGATACAACTGAGAGACAGGGAGCGATGGGGATACAACTGAGAGACAGGGAGCGATGGGGATACAACTGAGAGACAGGGAGCGATGGAGAAACAACTGAGAGACAGGGAGCGATGCGGATACAACTGAGAGACAGGGAGCGATGGAGATACAACTGAGAGAAAGGCAGCGATGGGGGTACAACTGAGAGACAGGGAGCGATGGGGATACAACTGAGAGACAGGGAGCGATGGGGGATACAACTGAGAGACAGGGAGTGATGGGGATACAACTGAGAGACAGGGAGTGATGGGGATACAACTGAGAGACAGGGAGCGATGGGGATACAACTGAGAGACAGGGAGCGATGGAGATACAACTGAGAGACAGGCAGCGATGGGGGTACAACTGAGAGACAGGGAGCGATGGGGATACAACTGAGAGACAGGGAGCGATGGAGATACAACTGAGAGACAGGGAGCGATGGAGATACAACTGAGAGACAGGGAGCGATGGAGAAACAACTGAGAGACAGGGAGCGATGCGGATACAACTGAGAGACAGGGAGCGATGGAGATACAACTGAGAGACAGGCAGCGATGGGGATACAACTGAGAGACAGGGAGCGATGGGGATACAACTGAGAGACAGGGAGCGATGGGGATACAACTGAGAGACAGGGAGCGATGGGGATACAACTGAGAGACAGGGAGCGATGGAGAAACAACTGAGAGACAGGGAGCGATGCGGATACAACTGAGAGACAGGGAGCGATGGAGATACAACTGAGAGACAGGCAGCGATGGGGGTACAACTGAGAGACAGGGAGCGATGGGGATACAACTGAGAGACAGGGAGCGATGGAGATACAACTGAGAGACAGGGAGCGACAGGGATACAACTGATAGACAGGGAGTGATGGGGATACAACTGAGAGACAGAGTTATGGGGGATACAACTGAGAGACAGGCAGCGATGGAGATACAACTGAGAGACAGGGAGTGATGGGGGATACAACTGAGAGACAGGGAGCGATGGGGATACAACTGAGAGACAGGGAGTGATGGGGATACAACTGAGAGACAGGGAGTGATGGGGATACAACTGAGAGACAGGGTGCGATGGAGATACAACTGAGAGACAGGGAGCGATGGGGATACAACTGAGAGACAGGGAGCGATGGGGATACACCTGAGAGACAGGGAGTGATGGGAATACAACTGAGAGACAGGGAGCGATGGGGGATACAACTGAGAGACAGGGAGTGATGGGGATACAACTGAGAGACAGGGAGTGATGGGGATACAACTGAGAGACAGGGAGCGATGGGGATACAACTGAGAGACAGGGAGCGATGGAGATACAACTGAGAGACAGGCAGCGATGGGGGTACAACTGAGAGACAGGGAGCGATGGGGATACAACTGAGAGACAGGGAGCGATGGAGATACAACTGAGAGACAGGGAGCGATGGGGATACAACTGAGAGACAGGGAGCGATGGGGATACAACTGAGAGACAGGGAGCGATGGGGGATACAACTGAGAGACAGGGAGCGATGGGGATACAACTGAGAGACAGGGAGCGATGGGGATACAAATGAGAGACAGGGAGGGATGGGGATACAACTGAGAGACAGGGAGCGATGGGGATACAACTGAGAGACAGGGAGCGATGGAGATACAACTGAGAGACAGGGAGCGATGGGGATACAACTGAGAGACAGGGAGCGATGGAGATACAACTGAGAGACAGGGAGCGATGGGGATACAACTGAGAGACAGGGAGCGATGGTGGATACAAATGAGAGACAGAGCGATGGGGGATACAACTGAGAGACAGGGAGCGATGGGGATACACCTGAGAGACAGGGAGCGATGGGAATACAACTGAGAGACAGGGAGCGATGGGGATACAACTGAGAGACAGGGTGCGATGGAGATACAACTGAGAGACAGGGAGCGATGGGGATACAACTGAGAGACAGGGAGCGATGGGGATACACCTGAGAGACAGGGAGCGATGGGAATACAACTGAGAGACAGGGAGCGATGGGGATACAACTGAGAGACAGGGAGCGATGGGGATACAACTGAGAGACAGGGAGCGATGGGGATACAACTGAGAGACAGGGAGCGATGGGGATACAACTGAGAGACAGGGAGCGATGGGGATACAAATGAGAGACAGGGAGGGATGGGGATACAACTGAGAGACAGGCAGCGATGGGGATACAACTGAGAGACAGGGAGCGATGGGGATACAACAGAGAGACAGGGAGCGATGGGGATACAACTGAGAGACAGGCAGCGATGGAGATACAACTGAGAGACAGGGAGCGATGGGGGATACAACTGAGAGACAGGGAGCGATGGGGATACAACTGAGAGACAGGCAGCGATGGAGATACAACTGAGAGACAGGGAGCGACGGGGATACAACTGATAGACAGGGAGTGACGGGGATACAACTGAGAGACAGGGAGCGATGGGGATACAACTGAGAGACAGGGAGCGATGGGGGATACAAATGAGAGACAGAGCGATGGGGATACAACTGAGAGACAGGCAGCGATGGAGATACAACTGAGAGACAGGGAGCGATGGGGATACAACTGAGAGACAGGGAGCGATGGGGAATACAACTGAGAGACAGGGAGCGATGGGGATACAACTGAGAGACAGGGAGCGATGGGGATACAACTGAGAGACAGGGAGCGATGGGGGATACAATGAGAGACAGGGAGCGATGGGGATACAACTGAGAGACAGGAGCGATGGCGATACAACTGAGAGACAGAGCGATGGGGATACAACTGAGAGACAGAGCGATGGGGATACAACTGAGAGACAGGGAGCGATGGGGATACAACTGAGAGACAGGGAGCGATGGGGATACAACTGAGAGACAGGGAGCGATGGGGGATACAACTGAGAGACAGGGAGCGATGGGGATACAACTGAGAGACAGGGAGCGATGGGGATACAACTGAGAGACAGGGAGCGATGGGGGTACAACTGAGAGACAGGGAGCGATGGAGATACAACTGAGAGACAGGGAGCGATGGAGATACAAATGAGAGACAGGGAGCGATGGGGATACAACTGAGAGACAGGGAGCGATGGAGATACAACTGAGAGACAGGGAGCGATGGGGATACAACTGAGAGACAGGGAGCGATGGAGATACAACTGAGAGACAGGGAGCGATGGGGATACAACTGAGAGACAGGGAGCGATGGGGGATACAAATGAGAGACAGAGCGATGGGGATACAACTGACAGACAGGGAGCGATGGAGATACAACTGAGAGACAGGCAGCGATGGGGATACAACTGAGAGACAGGCAGCGATGGGGATACAACTGAGAGACAGGGAGCGATGGGGATACAACTGAGAGACAGGGAGCGATGGGGATACAACTGAGAGACAGGCAGCGATGGGGATACAACTGAGAGACAGGGAGCGATGGGGATACAACTGAGAGACAGGGAGCGATGGGGATACAACTGAGAGACAGGGAGCGATGGGGGTACAACTGAGAGACAGGGAGCGATGGAGATACAACTGAGAGACAGGGAGCGATGGAGATACAACTGAGAGACAGGGAGCGATGGGGATACAACTGAGAGACAGGGAGCGATGGAGATACAACTGAGAGACATGGAGCGATGGAGATACAACTGAGAGACAGGGAGCGATGGGGATACAACTGAGAGACAGGGAGCGATGGGGATACAACTGAGAGACAGGGAGCGATGGAGATACAACTGAGAGACAGGGAGCGATGGGGATACAACTGAGAGACAGGCAGCGATGGGGATACAACTGACAGACAGGGAGCGATGGGGGATACAAATGAGAAACAGGGAGGAATGGGGATACAATAGATAATATATGTCCCAGAGAACCACAGATTGTGGGAGACACAAAGAGATGATGAGATGCAAATCTGTAATTTATCTTCTGGAAGCCCAAATATCCCTACTAAAGAAAGGCCTTTCATTGACGCCAGGCCCAGCCCGCGACAGATTTACATGGGTAAAGGATATCAATCTCTTTACCAGAAAGCTGGCCCTGTATAAAGGTCACTCGGGTGAGGCTCAGGATTTGAGAAAATGCATAAAAGGGCGGAGGAAGCCATTAAGACCTGAGAATTAAAGCTATGAAGTGGATAGAAAAGCCGAAATCTATGACGACCCCAGCCTCTTCTCAGGACTCACAAACTGAGGCCTCTGTAGAGGAGGCGACAGAAGAGACACGGGAAATAAAACTGAGTAAAACTGGGATTTATCAGGACCTTAGCAAGGAAGGACAGGAGATGTGTAAGATGACATAAAGCCCTCCGACCAAGGGGGACACGTAATCATAACGGCATGGGGGGGGGGGGGGGGGGTTATACAGCATATCCATGGAGCCTTCCGAGCCACACAGATACTGACCATTGCCTGGTGGACGTGAGATCCTAGAAGTAAAGTACTACAATGCTGGCCGCTCGCGCTGGATCTTCTTATAGGAAGGTTCAACATGATTTAGGGATCGCAGGGGTTAAATATTTCTTGAAGACTGAAGGGATTCAGTCTCATGAACACAACAATCTTACTTTCACCTTACTTCAACCTGTGCACAATTATCTTATAACTAATGGGGCTTCTTTTTGCAGCAGATTAACCGCTTCATTACGAGAGTGTCTAACGGCAAATCAGTAATTCATCTCTGAGCCAACCGACATGTATTCCATATTGTTCTTCACTGGACACCTGAGACCTTTCTTTTGTGCCATTAAATGGCAGACAATATATTTTAGAAAATTGAAGGAAGAACTGTGAAAATTATGAAAAGCTTTTCTTTTTTATCTATTTTTTTTCTGTTACAAAAGATTTCAAGAGGAAACATTAAGCCATTACGGTATGTTACCATGTAATGGAGGGTATGTGTGTGCTTTACCTACTGGCTGGGCTCACCACACGACTTCGGAGCACATTCTGGAGGCCTATTTTTCTATTGCTGGTTCTATGGTACCGTCATACCTGCCAGTACACAGGTGCAGCACCAAAACATTAGAAACTCCATCAAAGTGACCATTTTTTATTGTTGGCACCCTCAGGAATTCATCTTAAGGAAATTTGGAAATTTTAACCTTTTGGCATTTATTAGTTGTTATTTTTTAAATGAAATGCAAAATATATAAATAAATGGTGTTTTATATTTTATGCGCAGAAAGCTATAGTAAATACAGCTGGAATGAATAACTAAAGCTAGTTTGACACTTGCGTTGTTAATTCCGTTTTTGAGATCCAGCAGAGGAGCTCAAAACCAGAATCCAGCGGATCCTTGCCATTTAATACATCCAGATTGTCACAAACTTACCTGTCCGGGTTCTAGCGGTGAGATCTTCGGCGCAGGCTGCGGCAAAAGAGGCATGCTGCTAGGCCACGCCCCCTGGTGATGCTACAGCATTATTAGCAACTGGACACAATACTTTCTTCCCACAGCGGGCGTGTCCTGAAGGAGACTAACAGTGGCTGATTGCTCAGCTGATCTCTCCTGTGTGCTGGGTTCTGACTAATGGAGCACCGAGTCATGGACCTATCAGGTTCTGATCCAGGGACTGTGCTCCCGTGGGGTTGGATTGTTGCTATTTGGATTTGACTTCGGCTTGACTTGGATCTCTCTCTATGCTTTGTGATTTTGTTGCAAATTTCTTTTTATTGAGTTTATATTAGGACATAAGACATGTACAAACATCATACGTGACAAAAGTCCATTGAGTTTTTTGCAGACAAAATACGAATAGAACCACGTATTAGGTAAATAAAAAAATAAGGAAAAGAGTGCTTGGCCATACCAGGTCAGAGGCAGCATGATTCTTGAACCTCTGGATGAGATTGCAACACAGCAAAGTCCTTTTCCATTTCACTACAGAGCAAAAGTTAGCACAAGTTCAAGTTCAGCGAAGAGGACCAGAAGCCCCCACCAGCACCAGTGGCAGCGAGTTGCCCTGGAGTACTCTCCAGGGGTGCCGGACCCCGGCGCAGACATCGTGATCCACCACAGACCTTAGCATAAGGTCATGGCATAAAGTCCGGAGACAGTGTAGACATGAATTCCCTCCAGGCATTCCAAAGTTTGTGAAACTTAGGGAGATTGCGCATTGCTATATAGCAGAGCTCTTCCATGCAGGAGATTTGGGCTACTTTGTGGAGCCATTGGGAGACTGAGGGGGCAGCAGTGTCTTTCCAGTGAAGGGGGAATCCGCGCTTTCGCAGCTACTAGCAATGTGGCCCAGAGCCGTCTATTAAAGCGTGGCAGGAACACCGGGGGTAAACCAAGAAAGAGGATTCTTGGGGTCAGGGATGGGGCACCTGGGCAGACTTTAGCTATGACCTCTCCAACTCTTCGCCAAAATGGTTGTATGAGGGCACAATCCCACCAGATGTGGACATAAGTGCCTACATAAGAAAGACAGCGCCAGCATAGGTTAGGTATGGAGGCGTTGATCTGATGCAGGACGACAGGTGTTTTGTACTAGCGGCACGTCAATTTATAGTTAGTCTCCGGTGGTGTAATGCATCTGGAAGGACCACAGTTATTTTTGTATACTTGTGAGATTTCCTAGGGGGTGAGAGTTTGGCCTAGTTTTTGTTCCCAGGCCCTGATATAGTGCAGCAGGGAGTTTAAGGGAAGCATAATCAGTTCCTTGTATATCCTGTAAATACGTTTAGGAACAGGGGAACGTAGTGCAAATAATCGCTCCAGCCAGGTGAGTTGTTGTGGCGGTGGGCCTAGTTTCAGGAATGTCCTGAAGCCTAGGGCTATCTGATTATAAGTTAACTGCGTCACAGAAATAGAAGGAAACTGACTGCACAATGTTTGGAATATCCCCTATCTTCTTAGTGTTTAAGCCCTTAGGGCAGGTAGTTGGAGATACACGTAGGGTTAAGACCGAGAAGGTCCGCCCATACCAGTGATAGGGGAGGGGGAAGGCCATATGGGAGTCACTTTACGAAGAGAATCCCTTCCCTTAATGGTCGCCTTGGTGATAGCATTTAGAGGAGGGTAGCCGTTTTTTGCCGGTTTGCAAGTAGTAGGCCTTGAGTGAGTGAGAAGCCTGAAACTGCTTCCTCTATGGGAACATACAGTTTGGTGGAGGTCCCCCGATGCCAATCCGCCATCATGGCTAGATGGACTGTCTGGTAGAGCACCTCTATTTTCGAGAGCCCTATTCCCCCAGCACCTTTAGGTTTCGTCAGAGTCTTATAAGCTATTCTGTGACTAGTTTTCCACCAAAGAAACTGCAAAAACCGCCTGCGGACATTTGTAAAAAAGGACAGGGGAAGGTAGACAGCAACGTTTGGAATAGGTAGAGAAATTTTAGGATAACCATCATTTTAAGGAAGTTAGCTTGGCTGAACCATGTTGTGCTTTTTCATAGGTATATAACATTTATATCAAAATATCCTAATTATAGTGGATTTGATATATAATAAGCCATATTGTGTTATATTCACCATTGTGTATGTATTTTGAAGTAGGCCGAAAGAGGTTCATGGAAAGGACACGGTTGATAAGGTTTCTTTTCTATAAGATGTGCCAATCTGAGAAGAGTGATTCTTATCTCCTTATGGATTTATGACTGAGATAAAGATATTCTCTAGATGTGTATGGAACTAATTATCCCTATGGTTTAATGTCTATTGATGAAGCAGAAAATCTGTGATGTACAGTACAGACCAAAAGTTTGGACACACGTTCTCATTCAAAGCAGCAGTCCAATTTTTCGGACTGACTGACCTTCATTTCTTAAAGTAATGATGGCCACTCGTTTTTCTTTACTTAGCTGCTTTTTTCTTGCCATAATACAAATTCTAACAGTCTATTCAGTAGGACTATCAGCTGTGTATCCACCGGACTTCTCCACAACGCAACTGATGGTCCCAACCCCATTTATAAGGCAAGAAATCCCACTTATTAACCCTGACAGGGCACACCTGTGAAGTGAAGACCATTTCAGGTGACTACCTCTTGAAGCTCAACAAGAGAATGCCAAGAGTGTGCAAAGCAGTAATCAAAGCAAAAGGAGGCTACTTTGAAGAACCTAGAATATGACATATTTTCAGTTGTTTCACACTTTTTTGTTATGTATATAATTCCACATGTGATAATTCATAGTTTTGATGCCTTCAGTGTGAATCTACAATTTCATAGTCATGAAAATAAAGAAAACTCTTTGAATGAGAAGGTGTGTCCAAACCTTTGGTCTGTACTATATATGTTTAATGAACATTAAGTTTTAGTATAAGATACTCAATAGGACATATATTGTTTTGTATTGTTGAATATTGTGAAGGACGTCAATGCATCTGTTATCTTATATATTTCTCATTAGGAACGCATACACTCCTAAAGCATGGTGAGAAATATTTTAAGTGTAAAATTTTGTTAGGAAGAGTGTTATTTTAACTAACAATCCATCAGCCGTTGGAGTAACAGAGGAGACACACATGTCTGTGAGAGAACAAGGTATATTCTTATCGGTACATAAATTTGAGAGTATGGGAAAAGTCTAAATGGTACCACAAAGTCTATGCCTTAATTGGTTTATGTATCAAAGATAATCCCTTAGCGCTCATTTAGGATTTAATATATTATGTGTATAGAAATCAGACCTGGACAGTTAACCCTTAGCTTATGCAATAGTGTCACCTAGGTATGAATAGGTAACATTGCACCAACAGTTGAAATGCATTCTGGGTGATATAGTGACATCACAGTCATTATCATATGTACACACCTAACCGACAATGATTGGAAAATTCCAAGTTAGGAAGGTGTGTCTAACTTATAAGTTTGTGATCATAAACCAAACACAACAACAGGAAGGACACACAGAAACACAGAGAAACAAAGAAAGAAAGGAAGCACAACCCAGGAGAAAATCCCAATGATGAGAACAGATTTTAGAGCTGACTTCCCTTCGACTCTGCATATCAACTGCACTCTCGGGTAACGTATGATTTTATTATGTGTAGTATTGATTGAATTAATTAGCTTGATTTAAAAGTAATATCAGGAAGTATTACTTTACTGAGAGAGTAGTGGATGCATGGAATAGCCTTCCTGCAGAAGTGCAAATACAGTGAAGCTGCAAATACAGTGAAGGAGTTTAAGCATGCATGGGATAGGCATAAGGCCATCCTTAATATAAGATAGGGCCAGGGGTTATTCATAGTGTTCAGTATATTGGGCAGACTAGATGGGCCAAATGGTTCTTATCTGCCGACACATTCTATGATGATTAGGAAAATCCCCGCTTAATGGTGGATGTGTAATGCTAGATATGATCACTATTCAGTAAATATGCATATTACTGAATAAAAGATCTAATATTGATATCAGAGAAAATCTCTGATTGGAATATTCATTCCACAGTCATATCAGGCTTGATAATTTATAATTTATGTAGCAATACTACCCGATATCCGAGATTGGTCATAGTTTGAGCAGAGCAAGGGTTCGTATCTGTCCTTATCACTATTGTGTATATCTCATAGTTGTCGTCGGGACGCTTGTATTACATTTTATGTTTGAGAGGTGATATGGAACGCTGGTAGTCGTGTTAAGGGTACTGCATATCACTGTGTGTTATTACATATTATTGAGTTTTTCTATTGATTAAGCTTTAATTGTATTCTGAGTTATTGTATAATAAATTATTATTTTACTGATTGCACAATATAATTAAATTAACGATGATCTCTTTTTGAGGTGTTTTATATGTCCACCTCTTGGATCAATTCCCTTTAAAAAAAATCCTTTGATCCTATCTTTTATATAAAGCATTTGCTTTATATCCCTGACAACCATGAGATATATGGGATTTTCCAGCTGTCTATAATAGTTGAGTCTAATAGTAGTAGGGGGACATAGTTGAGCGAGTACCAGTTCCCAGGGTTATTTGAGAATAGAGAGGCCCAGATATTTGATAGAGGTGTGGGACCAGGGGAAGGGAGATCCTGCAGCAGCTCTAGCGAACATCCCGTCAGGGCAAGAGACAATTGCCGACAAATTTGTCGGGTTAATCTTGAAATTAGAGAGGTTGTGGAACATGGAGAAAATGCATTATAACGTAGGGAAAGAGACATCAGAATTCCACGTGAGTGTTAGGAGGTCATCTGCGTATGCCGCCGTGAGGTGTACCTGGTTTCTCACTGTAATGCCTAAAACGTCTGGGTGCTGCCTAATGTGTTGAATGAGTGTTTCTACCGTGAGGACGAATAGTGAGGGGGACAACGGCATCCCTGACGTGTACTGTTGGATACTTGGAAGGAGAGGGATAGAGAGCCATTAACTCGTACCGAGGCAGTGGTGGTAGAATTATTCGAGAGATAAATTGTGGGGGTAGTCCAAATTTAGCCAATCTTCTCGGTCGAATGCTTTTTCTGCGTCGGTGGATAGAAGAGCCAAAGGGGTCTTAGTTGACCGGGCGAACTGGGTCGGCTGTAGGACCCTCAGCGTATTGTCTTTGTGCTCCCTCCACTTCATGAACCCCACTTTTACCAGACCTGGCAGTATAGCATTTAATCGATTTGCCAATAGTTTCGCGTAAAGCGATAGAATGGTTGTGTGCTGCTAAGGTTTGTGTAGGGAACCCCGCTTCGTCTGTCAGTGAGTTAAAGGCATTCAGCACTTGGGGAAGTAAGGTCTCCTGGAAGGATTTGTAGTATTGTATTGGGAGGCCCTCGGGGCCTAAGCTCTTGCCCTGAGGGGATGACAAAAGGGCTGATCGAAGTTCCTCTAGGGTAACTTGTTTAACTAATTCAGATTGTTGGGTAGCAGTCAATAAAGGGAGGGACAGTCGGTCCAAAAAGGTGGCTATGTCTAGCTTGAGTTAGTAAGTGAGGTCTGAGGATTTATCCTCGTGTATGTTGTATAAAAAGGCATAAAACTGTTGGAATTGTTGTGAGATGCCCATGTTTCCTTAACTGGAGAGCCCGACGCAGAGACAATTTTTTTAAAAGTATAATTGGTCTTGTCTATGTTTGGCTACCAAGGCCATAAACTTAGAGCCTTTGTTGCCATGCCTGTGCTGCCAATACAAGTATGCTTTTGCAGTTTTCAGATTAACCACTTCCAGACCTTAACCCCCTTCCTGACCAGGCGTAATTTTGCAAATCTGACGTGTTACTTTATGTGGTAATAACTTTGGAACACTTATTTATCCAAGCTATTCTCAGACTGTTTTCTCGTGACACATTGTACTTCATGATAGTCATAAATTTGAGTCAATATATTTCATCTTTATTTATGAAAAAGTCCCAAATTTACCCCAAAATAAAAAAATAGCAATTAAAATTTAAAGATTTTCTGCTTTTAAAACAGATATTGATACCTCATAAAATATTCATTAATTAACATTCCCCATATGTCTACTATATGTTGGCATCATTTTGTAAATGTCATTTTATTTTTTTAGGACGTTAGAAGGCTTAGAATATTAGAAGCAATTCTTACAATTTTCTAAGAAAATTTCCAAAACCCACTTTTTAAGGACCAGTTCAGTTCTGAAGTCACTTTGTGGAGCTTACATAGTGGAAACCCCCCCTAAATGCCCCCATTGTAGAAACAACACCCCTCAAGTTACTTAAAACTGATTTAACAAACTTTGTTAACCCTGTAGGTGTGCCACAAGAATTAAAGGAAAATGGAGATCAAATTTCTAAACTTCACTTTTTTGGCAGATTTTCCATTTAAATCCATTTTTTTTCTTTAACACATCGAGGGTTAACAGCCAAACAAAACTCAATATTTATTACTCTTATTCTGCGGTTTACAGAAACTGATATAAGGGCACACGGCAGGGACCAGAAGAAAAGGAGCGCCACATGGTTTTTCGAAGGCAGGGTTTTGCTGAACTGGTTTTTAGATGCTATGTCCCATTTGAAGACCCCTTGATGCACCCTTACAGTAGAAACTCCCAAAAAGTGACCCCATTTTGAAAACTAGGGGATAAGGTGCAAGCTTTATTGGTTCTACTTTGGGGTACATATGATTTTTAATTGCTCTATTTTATGTTACGAGTCAAGGTAACAAAAGATTTCTGTTTTGGCACTGTTTTTATTTTTTACATTTATCTGACAGGGTAGATCATGTGCTATGTTTATAGAGCAGGTTGTTATGGATGCGATGATATCAAATATGTCTACTTTCTTTGTTTGTTTCAGTTTTACATAATAAAGCATTTTTGAAAAAAAATGTTTTGTGCCTCCATTTTCTGAACGCCATTTTTTCTTATTTTTCTGCCGATCGTCTTGTGCAGGGGCTCGTTTTTTGCAGGAAGAGTTGATGTTTTTATTGGTACCATTTTTGGTGATTTTTTGATCATTCATTATTACACTATATAGGGCAAGGTGACCAAAAAGCACAGTTTTTATATTATTTGTTTTACAGCGTTCACCTAAGGAGTTAAATCAAGTGACATTTTTATAGAGCAGATTGTTACTGACGTGGCAATACCTAATATGTATACTTTTTATTATTTATTAAAGGACTTCTGTCACCCCCCAAAAGTCATTTTTCATTTTTGGGCTAATTAAAATCCTTATAGTGCGATTATTCAATATATAGTGCTCTTACATTATAATATGTTAATTACCTGTCTACCAGCAAGTAGGGCGGTTGCTTGCTGGTAGCCGCCGCATCCTCCTTTCAAAAAAACGCCCCCTCCTCCTGTTGATTGACATGGCCAGCGAGCGCTCTCCTCCTCTGGCTGGCCCTGTCTGCGTTCCAAATCTCGCGCCTGCGCCGTACCGGTCTTCAGTCGGCGCAGGCGCACTGAGAGGAGGACGTCTGCTCGGCCGCTCCTTCCTCAGTGCGCCTGCGCCGGGTGTAGATGTGACATCATCGGCGCACTGAGGAAGGAGCGGCCGAGCGAGGTCCTCCTCTCAGTGCGCCTGCACCAACTGAAGACCAGTACGGCGCAGGCGCGAGATTTGGAACGCAGACAGGGCCAGCAAGAGGAGGAGAGCGCTCACTGGCCCTGTCAATCAACAGGAGGAGGGGGCGTTTTTTTTAAAGGAGGATGCGGCGGCTACCAGCAAGCAACCGCCCTACTTGCTGGTAGCCAGGTAATTACCATATTATAAAAATGCTGTTTTTAAAGAAACTAAACCACAGAAAAATGTAAAAGCACTATATATTGAATAAATATAATGAGAGGTACTGAGGGCACCGTTCTCCCACCTGAAATAATAACAAGGAACCCAATTCTGGCCTCCTCCGACCTTCAGGAAGCGGGGTGCAAGGCTCAAACAGAATTATAATAAAATGCAAGATAAATAGATCAGCCGCACTCATACAGTGTATTCTGCAATAAAATGTGAACACGGATGGTGAGTGCAGCTGATCTATTTATCTTGCATTTTACTATATATTGAATAATCGCACTATAAGGATTTTAATTAGC
Organism: Bufo gargarizans; assembly: GCF_014858855.1. Classification (NCBI taxonomy): domain Eukaryota; kingdom Metazoa; phylum Chordata; class Amphibia; order Anura; family Bufonidae; genus Bufo; species Bufo gargarizans. Next base: position 155,121 of record NW_025334077.1, on the reverse strand, counting down.
CCAAAAATGAAAAATGACTTTTGGGGGGTGACAGAAGCCCTTTAAAGTTTTACACAATAATAGCATTTTTGAAACCAAAAAAATTATGTTTTAGCTTTTATATTTTTTGAACGATTGTCTTAGTTAGGGTCTCACTTTTTGCAGGATCAGGTCACGGTTTGATTGGTACTATTTTGGGGGGCATACACCTTTTTGATTGCTTGGTGTTGTACTTTATGTGATGTTAGGTAACAAAAAATGGCTTTTTGGCACTGGTTTAATTTTAAAAAATTACGGTGTTCACCTGAGGGGTTAGGTCATGTGATATTTTTATAGAGCAGGTTGTTACGGATGCGGAGATACCTAATATGTCAACTTTTTTTTAATTTCACTTTAACACAATAATAGCATTTTTAAACTAAAAAATTATGTTTTAATGTCTCCATGTTCTGAGCGCTACAGTTTTTATATTTTGTGAGTGATTTTCTTATGTAGGGGCTCATTTTTTGCGGGATGAGGTGACGGTTTTATTGGTACCATTTTGTGGGATATATGCCTTTTTTATCACTTAGTGTTGCACTTTTTGTGATGTAAGGTGACAAAAAGGAGATTTTTTGTGAAACTCACCTGTAAAATCTTTTTCTCGTCTTTTCCATTGGGGGACACAGACCATGGGTATAGCTTAGAGGTATTACTAGGAGGCACACTATGCAAAAACGAAGCTCCTCCTCCTCGGGCTATACCCCCAGACACCTCCAGGAGGACTTCAGTCGTTGCAAAAAGTGGACGGGAGCTGTGTCCCCCAATAGAAAAGACGAGAAAAAGATTTTACAGGTGAGTTTCACAAAAAATCTCCTTTTCTCGTACATTCCATTGGGGGACACAGACCATGGGACGTCCAAAAGCAGTCCATGGGGTGGGAAAAAAGAAAAAATCCAACACTGCCAGGAGAAGAAACGTCCAGCAGTCAAACAGGAACCACAGCCTGCAATACCCTGCGCCCAAGGACAGCATCAGCCGAGGCCAGCGAGTGCAACTGATAGAACTTCGTGAACGTATGCAAAGACGACCAAGTGGCAGCCTTACACAACTGGGAGGCGCAGGCGCGATTGCGTCTAGCCCAGGAAGCTCCCACTGCCCTTGTGGAGTGAGCGGTAATCCGCGACGGGGGAACCTGGCCACGAGCGCGATAGGCCGCAGCAATAGCGGAACGGATCCACCGCGCCACAGTAACCTTGGAAGCCGCCAGACCCTTACGAGGCCCCTCGGGAATCACAAAGAGGGAGTCCGAACGACGGAAGGAGGCGGTAGCCCCCAGATACACCTTCAGGGCCCTGACGACGTCCAGGGAGTGGAGAGCACGTTCCTTGGGGTTCGCCGGAGAAGGACAAAAAGAGGGCAGGACAAGATCCTCGTTAAGGTGGAATGGAGAAACCACCTTGGGCAAAAAAGAAGGAACCGGCCGGAGCACCACCCTATCCTGGTGAAAGACCAGAAAAGGCTCCTGGCAGGAAAGTGCGGCCAGCTCCGAAACCCGCCTGATGGAGGTAATGGCCACCAGAAAAAACACCTTCCAGGTGAGTAAGACCAGTGAGACCTCCCTCAGAGGCTCAAAAGGCGCCGCCTGAAGGGCGCGCAGGACCAAGTTGAGATCCCAGGGGGGCAAGGGAGGAACATACGGAGGAACCGAATGCGCCACCCCCTGCAGGAAGGTTCTCACAGGTCCCAAAAAGGCAATGGACCTTTGAAAAAAGACAGCCAAGGCCGAAACCTGACCCTTCAAAGAACTGAGCTACAGCCCCACCTCGAGGCCGGACTGGAGAAAAGACAGCACCACTGGGACAGAGAAACGAAGGGGCGGAAAACCCGATTTCTCACAAAAGGTCAGATAGGCCCTCCAGGTGCGATAATAGATCCGTGAAGAAGCCGGTTTCCGAGCCCTGATCATGGTTCTCACCACTGCATCAGAGAAGCCCCTCTTCCTCAGGATGGAGGTCTCAATAGCCACGCCGTTAAACGCAGCTGCCGTGAATTCTGGTGGAAGAGCGGTCCCTGAGACAGGAGATCCTCTCTGTCGGGAAGAGGCCACGGAACGTCCGCCAGCATTCGAGCGACGTTGGAGAACCAGGCGCGGCGAGGCCAATCCGGAGCATGGTCGGTATCCCCTCCGCCTCGATCTTGCGCAGCACCTTCGGCAACAGAGGAAGTGGAGGGAAGACATAGAGGAGGCTGAATCGCTGCCATGGAGACACCAGCGCGTCCACTCTGCACGCCCTCGGGTCTCGAGCGCGGGCTAGAAACACCGGCACCTTGTTGTTGAGCCGGGACGCCATTAAATCCACGTCCGGACGGCCCCATCGGTGGCAGATGTCCTCGAACACCTCCGGATGTAGAGACCACTCTCCCGGATCCACCTTGGTGCGCCGTCCAGTTGTCGACACCTGGAATGTACACTGCCGACAATACTGGAACATGAGACTCCGCCCATAGGAGGATCCTCGCCACTTCCCGCATCACTGCCCGACTGCGCGTTCCGCCCTGATGATTGACGTAAGCCACAGCCGTGGCATTGTCCGACTGAACACGCACCGGACGAGTTGCAAGGAGAGGAGTCCAGTGGGAGAGGGAGTTGAAAATTGCCCTCAGCTCCAAAACGTTTATCGGTAGACAGGATTCCTCCGTCGACCAGACCACCTGAACTGTGAGGTTCCGGAGAACGCCTCCCCAACCGATGAGGCTGGCATCGGTGGTGACCATCGTCCAGGAGAACGGAAGGAAGGACCTTCCTGACGATAGGTTCAGGGAGAACTGCCACCAAGGGAGAGACGCCCGAACTTGCCGGGACAGGCGGACGGGAGCGTCCAGACCCCGAGAGGTCTTGTCCCAGAGGGCAAGAATCATCTGTTGTAAGCGGTCGAGTGTGGAATTGGGCATACGGAATCGCCTCGAAGGAGGCGACCATAAGGCCCAGAACCCGCATGCACTCCCGAATGGTGGAACGCGGAGATCGTAGAAGGAGCGAACACCGCCAGTCGAATCTGGGAGGACTTGGAATCCAGAAGAAACACCTGAGAATTCGAGGTGTCCAAGACCATCCCCAGGAAGGAGAGTCTCTGGGAAGGGCGCAGAGAGGATTTGGGTAGATTGATCAGCCAACCGAACCGTTCTAGTGATTGAACGGTGATTCGGACGCTGTCCTCGGCCTGTGAAAGAGACGGGGCTTTTATCAAGATGTCGTCCAGGTAGGGCAACAAAGAGATGCCCCTGGTGCGAAGAAGCGCCATGAGAGGCGCCAGAACCTTGGTAAAAACTCGAGGGGTGGTCGCCAACCCAAAAGGCAGGGCGACGAACTGGTAATGACGACCCCAGATGGCAAAATGCAGAAAGCGATGGTGAGACTTTGCAATAGGGACGTGTAAGTAGGCGTCTTGAATGTCCACAGACGCGAGAAATTCCCCTGGAAGCAGAGAAACAATAACGGAGCGAAGGGACTCCATGCGAAACTTCCGCACCCGTAGAAACCTGTTGAGAAGCTTCAGATCCAGGATCGGACGCACCGACCCCTCCTTCTTTGGAACGACGAACAGGTTTGAGTAGAAACCTGACCCTTGTTCTTCCGGGGGAACTGGGATCTGGGGTTTGAAGAAAGGCTTTTTGCGGGAGTCCTGGGATCCCTCAGCTGACGAGGACGACGACGTCCTGGCAGTGGAGAAGTGACGAAAGGACTGGACCCGGAAACCTGAAGCCCGAGATCGAAAAGGGCGTTTGGTCCTGGGTTAAGGCAGATGAGTACTCTTGCCCCCCATTGCGGCAGAAATGAACTCGTCCAACTGGGCCCCAAAGAGCCTGTACCCTTCAAAGGGAAGGTTAGCGAGGGAACGCTTGGAAGAAGCATCAGCATCCCACACCTTGAACCAAACCTCCCTGCGCTGAATGACCGAGAGGGCCGAAATACGGGCAAAGAGGGAGCCGATATCCATCGAAGCTTCACAGAGATATTTAGAAGCCTGAGACATTTGGAGGATAAAATCCAGAGTGTCTGCAGGGGCGTCCTGCTCCGTCAGATCCTGGTGGTGGCGCCGCAACCACGCCGTAAGGGCTCTGGCGACCCAAGCCGACGCAAAGGCCGGTCAGCAGGGAAGCGCCTGCCAGGGAGAAGATGGACTTGGAAAGTGAATCCAGACGTCTGTCCACCGCATCCTGCAAGGGAGGAACCGTCTAGGACGGGAAGGGCCGTGTTCTTGGCTAACCTGGCCACCGGAGGATCTACCTTAGGGGAAGAAGTCCACTTTTCCACTGTGTCAGAGGGAAAAGGGTAAAGCGTATCCATGCGCTTGGTGGCCGAAAATTTCTGATTAGGGCGGTCCCAAGCCTTTGATATGACCGCGGTGAATTCCTCATGAACGGGGAACACAGCGGACTCCGGTTTTTTAGGCGGAAAAAGGGAGAACTCCCGACTAGTGGAGGGAGGAGAATCCCCTTGGATATTAAAAGTGTCACGGACAGTCCTCCACCAATTCGGATACCATGGTGGAAAGCTTAGGCAGGGGTTCCCGCTCCGTGACTTCGTCCGATCCGGACAATTCCCCTTCGGATTTGCGCTCCCTAAGAGAGGGAGAGTCAACCGGGCATGCCTCAAGGCGGGGGGGGGGAGAAGCGGAGTCATCCGAGGAGGAATGCTGCCGCTCACGCTGCCTCTTAGATGTCAGACGCCCCCTGTGAGAATCACTGAGAGGAGATGGAGTGGTGGATGCTACTGGAGTAGTAGCTGCCATACGCTCCATAAAGGACATGGCTGCCTTGGCAACTAAGGCCAGATCCGCTACCGCACTAGACATGGCGGAAGCCCAGGCGGGTACCGCCGGTTCCGCAGGGGCAGAGGGGGGACCGGGCTGAGCAGGAGAAGGAGGCTGATCCTGTCCAGGAGCAGGGCACGAGTCACAGGAACCAGTGACAGAAAAGGGCAGAAGGAACACCTTACATGACCCCAGAGGAGCCTGAGAGGAAGCCTTGGCAGACTTAGGGGCCCCAGGTTTTGGCATGATGGAATCCAAAGAGTAAAAGATCTCCTACCAGTTGCTGCAAGGACAGCTGAAAATCCTACCACCCAGGCAACAGCAGAAGTCTCCGTTGTAGAGAAGCGAGGAGCTGCACGGCCGCAATCTAGCAGAGTCTCCAGTGTACGGAGAGTCAGAGCGGGACGCCGAGGCTCCGCCCCCCCGAACGCGTCATCGCGGCGCGAAATAAGCGCGCGCGCGATTTGAAAGACACCCCTTCGCCCAACGCGGCGCAGCAGGGGTTAATAGAAGTCAGGGAGGAGCGGTCTGCCGGCGGGAGCTGCGGAGAGCGCAGCGGCCATGGGCCTGAATTAATATGAGAAGTGCCATGGGCGCCGATAGCTACCATTGCCTTGTTGGTAGGGGAAGAGGACATGCCTGTAGCAAACGCCCCCTATGCGTCTGCTCCCTAAACGGAGAGAGTCTACAGCCCCCCCCAGAGCCCAAGATGGCCCCCAAAAGGAAAATGCCCCCAGCAGGAATCCTTCTCAAGCTCACCCAGGCGGCCTCATAAGCGCCACAGACAAATTGACACAGAGGGAGGGTAGGGAGGGGAGGGAATGAGAGGTGGAAGCAGGCAATACTTATCTGCTAAGCATGCTCCCTCGATGTCCAGACCAGCAGGGATGCATGCACCTCTTCAGACTTCTGACTCCAACCTAGGAGAACAGTGCTCTGGTGGAGGGTAGGCAGCAGGTGTCCCAGCAGCTGGTGGGATGCCAGAGCTGCCAGGTTGAGCCTGGATCCACTTTTCTTCTGTGGGGGAATGGGAGGTAGCCAGGAAAGCGCCATGCTGACCTGCGTCCCCATCTGAAAGCAGGAAAAAATAAAATAACAAACAGGAGAAGAATAAGCGTCAACCTCCTTGAACGGACACTAAGCAAAGACTGAAGTCCTCCTGGAGGTGTCTGGGGGTATAGCCCGAGGAGGAGGAGCTTAGTTTTTGCATAGTGTCCCTCCTAGTAATACCTCTAAGCTATACCCATGGTCTGTGTCCCCCAATGGAATGTACGAGAAAATGGCTTTTTTTGACACAGTTTTATTTATTTTTTGGTGTTTATCGGACGGGGTGGATCATGTGATATATTTATAAAGCCAGCCATCACGGATGCGGCAATACCAAATATGTCTATTTTATTTTATTTTTTCTATTTTAAACTTTTTTTAATTACTTAATTGGGGATTATTTTTTTTACATGTGAAACCTTTTTTTTTTATAAAACACTTTATTTTTTTATTTTACAATTTGCGTCCCCCATAAGGTCATACACTATTGATTTCTCCTATAACTGGGGCTGACATAGGAGCCCCAGTTAGAGGGGAAATACACCCCCCAGAGAGGCTGTACAGCAGAATACAGCGCTGTACAGCCTCAGTGCAGGACTGACATAGTAGCCCCATTTAGAGGGGAAATACACCTCCAGAGAGGCCGTACAGCAGAATACAGCGCTGTACAGCCTCAGTGCAGGGCTGACATAGTAGCCCCATTTAGAGGGGAAATACACCTCCAGAGAGGCCGTACAGCAGAATACAGCGCTGTACAGCCTCAGTGCAGGGCTGACATAGTAGCCCCATTTAGAGGGGAAATACACCTCCAGAGAGGCCGTACAGCAGAATACAGCGCTGTACAGCCTCAGTGCAGGGCTGACATAGTAGCCCCATTTAGAGGGGAAATACACCTCCAGAGAGGCCGTACAGCAGTATACAGCGCTGTACAGCCTCAGTGCAGGGCTGATCTAGGTCTGTGGAAGACCCAACAGCTCCTGTACTCTCCCAGGCCCGGTGGTCACATGACAGATATTGCATAGCGTGTATACCGGATCTAGAAGACAGGGACACCTGGGAACTGACAGCGGGCAACCCGATCAGCAGTTGCACGATTAGCATGCAGCTGCCATCTATGAATGGACGTTCTAAAACGCCCATAAGGAGATAAACAACCGCCCATAGGACGTTTATAGTCTATGGGCGGTCATGAAGTGGTTAGGAAGCTGTTTCAATTTCTCCCGAAATTTGGTAAGATCAGTTAGAACCGAGGATGCCAAGGATTGTTTATGGACCTCTGTAGCCTAGCTATATCAAACATAATGGAGTCAGGATTTAGCATTAGTGATGGACGAACATCGGCCGGGACGATTCGGTAACGCAATCAAATGTTCGCGAACCGAAAGTTTGCGGCGGGTCCCATTCACTTTAATGGCAGGCCAACCTGAAAAACCTTCAGGTCATATTTGTAGCCACCAAATACTTACTAGAAGTGCACAAATTGTCCCACAACATGGACAGTGACATACCAGAGGGGGATCAATGGCAAAAACTCCAACAAAAAGTATGTATCTTAATCAGGGGACATTTTTATGCATCTTAAAGGGATACTCGCAAAAATGTGCCCTGCTGGAGCCTAGAAAATTTTTATTTTAGGCCACGGGAGTACGGGCCCCAAACATTATGCATTCACCTGACAGAAAAGAACAAGTGATTATGTGGCTGGAGGTACATTAGGCGGTCACCGTATAACAATTTTACTGTTGGCCAGTTAAATTACAGGCCCCAAACATTAGGCATTCACCGGACAGAAGACATCAAGTGATTATGTGGCTGGAGGTGTATTAGACGGTCATTGGATAACAATTTTACTGCAGGCCAGTACAAATACAGGTCAAATACATATGTTTAAAAGAAGTAACTATATCAAATTGTATTAAAAACATGGCTAATAAAATCCCCCTTCTTGAATAAACTCCAAATGATAATAGGTGAAATTCGATAACACGTGGTCATCACAGGTGTTGAATTCCTCAGAGGCCCCAAAAATTATTAATTCACTGTACAGAAAAGAGCAAGTGATTATGTGGCTGGAGGTACATTAGGCGGTCACCGTATAACAATTTTACTGTTGGCCAGTTAGATTACAGGCCCTAAAAATTATGCATTCACCGTACAGAACAGATAAAGTGATTATGTGGCTGGAGGTAGATTAGATGGTCATTGGATATCAATTTTACTGCAGGCCAGTGGACTACAGGCCCCAAACATTATTCATTCACCGGACAGAAAAGTGATTATGTGGCTAGAGGTATATTAGACGGTCACTGGATATCAATTTTACTGCAGGCCAGTACAAATACAGGTCAAATACATATGTTTAAAAGAACTAAAAATATAAAATTTGATTAAAAACATGGCTAAAGAAATCCCCCCTTATGAAAAAAAACCCAATGGTAATAGGTGAAATTCAATTAAACGTGGTCGTCACAGGTGTTGAATTCCTCCAAAATCCATGCCTCATTCATTTTTAGAAATGTGAGGTAGTCCACACTGTCGTGAGCTAGGCGAGTGCGCTTATCGGTCACGATCCCCCCTGCTGTGCTGAACGTGCTTTCGGACAGGACACTCGACGAGGGGCAAGCCAAGAGTTCCATGGCAAATTGTGCCAGCTCTGGCCACAGGTCAAGACTGCACACACAGTAGTCAAGGGGTTCCTCGCTTCTCAGAGCGTCCACATCGGCCGTTAACCCGATGTAGTCGGACACCTGTTGGTCTAGGCGATCCCTAAGGCTGGATCCAGAGGACGGCTGTCGATAAATTGGCTGCAGGAATATTCTCATATACGAAGTGACCAACATATCTTCAAACTGCCCTCTTCTTGCATGCGCTGTAGGATTGGTACCCGCAACTGTTTCTCTGTGGGTGGAAATTCCTCTGCCAGCACCCGCAAAAGCAGAATGCAGCATCTCTCGAAGCAAGGCCTGAAGATGCTGCATTCTGACAGCCCTCTGTGATGCTGGTAACATGTCTGCCATTTTGTGAAACACATCATGAATGTGGAACGACTCGGGCAGTTCCAACCTTAACGATACCGGGTTAATCATCTCTGTAATTTCATATGGCCCTATAAAACGAGGAGCAAATTTTCTAAAAGCTACCTTGAGCGAGAGATTCTTGGAGGACGACCACACCTTATTCCCAACCTGAAAGTTCACCCCCTTAGAACGTCTCCTATTGGCCTTGATTTTCTGAGTATTCTGAGCCTTTTCTAGGTTCGATTGAACCCGAGCCCAAACTGTGCACAGTTCAGAGGAGACCTTTTCCGCCTCAGGGTTAGAGCAGGAGACGGATGACCTAGAATGAAAACGAGGATGGAAACCATAGTTACAAAAGAAAGGGGAGACACCAGCAGAAGAACTAACACGGTTATTCAGAGCAAATTCGGCCAACGGAAGGCATTTAACCCATAATTGCTAGTCATCGCCAAGATATGACCTAAGGAATTGTTCCACAGTCTGCCCATTACTCTCAGGGTGGTAGGCGGACGAAAAAGACAATGAAATCTGACATTTCTGACAGAAGGCCCTCCAAAACATGGACACAAACTGCACACCCCTGTCAGATACAATACAGGTCCTTCTCAAACAATTAGCATATTGTGATAAAGTTCATTATTTTCTGTAATGTACTGATAAACATTAGACTTTCATATATTTTAGATTCATTACACACAACTGAAGTAGTTCAAGCCTTTTATTGGTTTAATATTGATGATTTTGGCCACAGCTCATGAAAACCCAAAATTCCTATCTCTAAAAATTTGCATATCATGAAAAGGTTCTCTAAACGAGCTATTAACCTAATCATCTGAATCAACTAATTAACTCTAAACACCTGCAAAAGATTCCTGAGGCTTTTAAAAACTCCCAGCCGGGTTCATTACTCAAAACCGCAATCATGGGTCAGACTGCCGACCTGACTGCTGTCCAGAAGGCCATCATTGACACCCTCAAGCAAGAGGGTAAGACACAGAAAGACATTTCTGAAGGAATAGGCTGTTCCCAGAGCGCTGTATCAAGGCACCTCAGTGGGAAGTCTGTGGGAAGGAAAAAGTGTGGCAGAAAACGCTGCACAACGAGAAGAGGTGACCGGACCCTGAGGAAGATTGTGGAGAAGGACCGATTCCAGACCTTGGGGGACCTGTGGAAGCAGTGGACTGAGTCTGGAGTAGAAACATCCAGAGCCCCCGTGTACAGGCGTGTGCAGGAAATGGGCTACAGGTGCCGCATTCCCCAGGAACAGCGGCAGAAGCGCCTGACCTGGGCTACAGAGAAGCAGCACTGGACTGTTGCTCCGTGGTCCAAAGTACTTTTTTCGTATGAAAGCAAATTTTGCATGTCATTCGGAAATCAAGGTGCCAGAGTCTGGAGGAAGACTGGGGAGAGGGAAATGCCAAAATGCCTGAAGTCCAGTGTCAAGTCCCCACAGTCAGTGATGGTCTGGGGCGCCATGTCAGCTGCTGGTGTTGGTCCACTGTGTTTTATAAAGGGCAGGGTCAATGCAGCCGCTATCAGGAGATTGTGGAGCACTTCATGCTTCCATCTGCTGAAAAGCTTTATGGAGATGAAGATGTCATTTTTCAGCACGACCTGGCACCTGCTCACAGCGCCAACACCACTGGTAAATGGTTTACTGACCATGGTATTACTGGGCTCAATTGGCCTGCCAACTCTCCTGACCTGAACCCCATAGAGAATCTGTGGGATATTGGGAAGAGAAAGTTGAGAGACGCAAGACCCAACACTCTGGATGAGCTTAAGGCCGCTATCGAAGCATCCTGGGCCTCCATAACACCTCAGCAGTGCCACAGGCTGATTGCCTCCATGCCACGCCGCATCGAAGCATCCTGGGCCTCCATAACACCTCAGCAGTGCCACAGGCTGATGGCCTCCATGCCACGCCGCATTAAAGCCTCCTGGGCCTCCATAACACCTCAGCAGTGCCACAGGCTGATTGCCTCCATGCCACGCCGCATTGAAGCCTCCTGGGCCTCCATAACACCTCAGCAGTGCCACAGGCTGATTGCCTCCATGCCACGCCGCATTGAAGCCTCCTGGGCCTCCATAACACCTCAGCAGTGCCACAGGCTGATTGCCTCCATGCCACGCCGCATTGAAGCCTCCTGGGCCTCCATAACACCTCAGCAGTGCCACAGGCTGATTGCCTCCATGCCACGCCGCATTGAAGCAGTCATTTCTGCAAAAGGATTCCCGACCAAGTATTGAGGGCATAACTGAACATCATTATTTGAAGGTTGACTTTTTTTGTATTAAAAACACTTTTCTTTTATTGGTCGGATGAAATATGCTAATTTTTTTAGATAGGAAATTTGGGTTTTCATGAGCTGTGGCCAAAATCATCAATATTAAAACAATAAAAGGCTTGAACTACTTCAGTTGTGTGTAATGAATCTAAAATATATGAAAGTCTAATGTTTATCAGTAATTACAGAAAATAATGAACTTTATCACAATATGCTATTTTTTTGAGAAGGACCTGTATTCTCCGGAATACCATGTAAACGTACAATCTGCTTCACAAATATAGACGCCAGGGTTTTAGAATTCGAGAGTTTAGACAGGGGAATAAAATGAACCATTTTGCTAAACCTATCGACCACTACCCAAACCACAGTCTTACCCTCCGCAGGCAACAGGTCAGTGATAAAGTCCATCGAGATATGGGACCAGGGTCTACTGGGAATGGATAGGGGTCGTAGGTCACCAGCAAGGCGTGTCCTAGGGGTTTTAGACCTGGCACAAACCTTGCAGGCCGACAAACAGGACTTGACATCCCTAGTTAGAGTGGGCCACCAATATGATCTAGAAACCAGCCCCTTAGTGCCCCAGGAAATCCACAAAAAGCAGAATCATGACGGAGACGAAACTGTACGGGGACAAACAACTTATCTGTTGGGGTGGGTGCCGGGGCCAGATGTTGTTCAGCCTTAATGAGAGCCGTGATATCCTGGGTCAAGGCTGCTACGAAGATATTTGCTGGTAGAATAGGTTCAGGTGGTGCCTCTGTAGGCTGAAACGCACGGAAGCTCCGAGACAATGCGTCAGCCTTCACGTTTCTACTTCCTGGCCTGAAAGTGATAAAGAAATCAAAACGTGTAAAAAACAATGCCCATCTGGCCTGACGGGGATTTAACCTCTTAGCAGACTCAAGAAACATTAGGTTCTTATGATCAGTGACATAGTGAACAGTGACACAATGTTTTGCCCCTCCAGAAAATGCCTCCAAAATGCCATTTAATGGCCAGCAACTCCCGATTCCCTATGTCATAGTTTCTCTCGGTGGGGGGAAATTTTCTAGAAAAGAAGGCACAAGGCCTCAGATTAGTAAGGCTATCGGGACCTTGTGAGAGGACTGCCCCTGCCTTGTCCTCGGGCGCATCCACCTCTACAATGAAAAGTTTCTCCTGATCTGGCTGGATCAGAATGGGAGCGCTACTGAATGCATTCTTTAGGGTTTCAAATGAAGTTAAGGCCTCAGTAGACCAATCCTCCAAATCCGCCCCTCTCTTAGTGGGGTCGATCAACGGTTTAGCAATTACTGAAAAATTCTTTATGAATTTACGGTAGTAATTGGAAAACAATAATCTGTCAGGGTCACCAGAGGATTTATGATACAGTGGTTTGGTAGGACCTGTTATTCTGTAACGGTCGCATACACACACACACAGGGGGGTGGAGGGAAGTGACCACTGCGCTCCACCCTCACCCCTGGCCCTGCCTGCTTGCCTCACAAGTCCTAATGACAGGGGACAACTGAACGGCAATCCCTAGCTTGGAATAAGTGCAGGTACACTGGTTGGGGATCACTAGTATATGCCCATTTCCACCCCCCCCCCCACCTACCTTATTTTATTATTCACTGTTTGTCTGTTTAGAGGCTGACAAGCCTTGCGGGGACCTTCAGGAACAACTAATAGGGAGTCCGTACGGTGGAACGAACTAGAATGGACAGGTACATCCTCAGAGCCCGAACCACATCCAGCTGATGGAGAGCTCGCTCCCTAGGATGTGAGAGAGAGGGGCCAAACGAACAGAGAACAATGTCTTCGTTGACGTGAAAGGCTGAAAAGAAGGTACGGGGAGGAGCACTGCTTTATCTTGGAGGAAAACAAGAAAAGGCTCTTTACAAGAAAGCACTGCCAATTCCAAAATGCGCCAGTGGATTTGATTGCCCCAGGAATGCAACCTTCCAGGAGAATACAGAGGGAAACAGCGTCTAGAGGCTCCAAAGGAAGAGGAGGGAATACATACAATAGAGAGAACCTGTCCCATGGTGCCACTAGTGCGTCTACGTCGCACGCCCGGGAATCTCTTGTTCGAGAGAAGAAGGCGGGGAGTTTGTGGATGAGTCTGGATGCCATCAAGTCCACCTCCGGTTGGCCCTAACGGAGACAGATAGAGTCAAACACCTCTGGGTGCAGAGACTACTCTCCTGGGTCCACGCTCGTCCGACTGAGGGAATATGCCGTCCAACTCTCCACTCCCAGAACGTAGACTGCCGATAGAGCTGGTACATGTGTCTCCGCCCACTGCAGGATTTTGTCCGACTCCTCCATCACCGCTTGACTGCGGGTTCCCCCTTGGTGATTGATGTAAGCCACCGCCATGGCGTTGTCTGACTGCATCCGGATCGGCCGGCCCTCAGGAGAGGGGCCCAATGTAGAAGGGTTAGATGAATGGCCCGGAGTTGACAGTACCTGCGCCGGAGGAAAGGGCAAACTGACCGCAGAAGGGCTAGCCACTTGTCTAGAGGGAGGCGAACTAATGCCGCGGCCGTGTCGAGGATCATGCCAAGGAAGTGATCCGCCTGGTGGAACGTAGGGAAGACTTCTGGAAGTTCACCGGCCAGCCAAAGCATGCCAGGATGTCCAGAGTGACACGTAGGCTGTCCTCGTTCTGACCGAAGGTCGCTACTTTGACCAGGATGTCGTCCGGATAGGAAACCAGGGTGATGCCCCTGGTAAGAAGAAGGGCAAGGAGAGAAGCGAGCACTTTCGTGAAGACTGACAGTGCCATTGCCAATCCAAAGGGAAGGGAGACGAACTGGTAGTGATGGGACCCTTCTGCAAAGCATAGGAAGCGCTGATGAGCTGGGGCAATGGGGACGCGAAGGCACGCGCCCTGAATGTCAATCTAAGAAAGGAATTTGCCTCGCTCCAGTGAAGCAACGATGGAGCGAAGTGACTACATTCTGAATTGTTGAATCCGGAGGAACTGGTTTAGCAACTTGAGGTCCAGAACCGGGCGAACGGATCCTTCGTTCTTGGGAACCACAAATAGGTTTGAATAAAAAACTTGTAAATTGTTCTGCCAGGTAGACCGGGGAGATCACACTTTAAGCGAGGAGAGACCGAATCGCCTGGAGAAGCAAACTCGATCTTGCAACCCGAGGTTACAATTTAGTGCGCCCATGCTACTGATGTGGGCCCGCCAAACTTGCCTGAAAAAGGAAGAGATGGCTCCTGTTGCCGATCGTGTACCAGGGATATGGCGAAAGGAATGGGCCCGCTTTGAAGATGAATCCGCTGCCCAAACCTCAAGCCTGAGGTCACTGCGAGAGCCGATGAGCGGGCAACCAGTGCACCCACGTCCAAGGAAGCCTCACAGAGATACTTCCCTGCCTGTGAGATTTGTAAGGCCAAAGACTTGAGCTCCGCTAGAGGGAGGTCCGCCACCAAGTCCAGATTTAACCGAAGCACCCAATCCGAGACCGCCTTAGCCACCCAGGCAGAGGCAAGAATGGGGCAAAGTGCTGAACCACTTGCTGCGAAAAACGGACTTAGAAAAAGACTCCATACGGCTAAAGGGTTGGCCCATCTGGGACATTGATGATTGCTAGGATACAACAACATCATCAGACATCTACAGGTCCCACCTCTGGAAGCTGCTTCCATCTCCAGCACAAGGCCCCACTGCACATGCTCGGCGTGCTCTCCCGATCTACGAGGTCCTGGAGGGATGAGCCATCGGTCACTCGAATGGCAGAATGTTCGGCAAGGCGTGCGACCGGAGGATCCACCTTAGGAGGAGAGGACCATTTATCTACCCCAGTCCGCCGAAAGGGGACAGAGTAGATCAAGTTGCTTGGATGTGGTAAAGCGACAATCTGGACGGTCCCACGCCTTGGCAATGACCACCGAAAAGTCATCATGTAAGAGAAAGGCCTATGAGTTTGCCTGGAGCTGAGAAGGACACTTCCTGGTGGCTCGTTGAGAGGGTATCAGTCATCCTGCACCTGGAAGGTGTCCCGGACAGCAGTAACTAGGCTGTCCACCATAGAAGAAATCTTGGAAGATCGTTCCGGATCCATATCAGAGTCTGAGTCCCCAATCCCCTCGTCGTACAGAACTTCCCCTGGGAGAAAGGATGCAGCTGAATGTGGCCCGGGGGGGATGGAGATGCTGAGGCGTCAGAGGAGGAATGATGTCCTGCTCTGTGCCGCTTGTGCGAAGGTCTGCCCCTAAGTTGCTCGCCCGATGAAGGTGCGGACTGTGTAGGTGGGGATTTATCAACCAAACGACCCATGAGGGTAGATTGGAATACTTTGGATAGGGTACAGGCCCAGTCCGGTTCCACCCTGTCAGAGTGGTCATGCGGCTGCGTATCAGCTGGGGGGGGGGGGGCAGAACCAGTCTGAGCGCACAGCATGCGGAACATACAGAGTCCGGCTGGTCGTGAGGGAACTTAATTTTGCATTTAGTACATGCATAATAAGTGGCGGCTGGTGTATGCAGGGGTCGTTCGTTGGTTCGGACATGGCCGCTTAACCTAACCTAATACTGCTCGCAGGGCTGGAGAGGGATAGTAACCGTCCTATAAGCTTCCAGGAGATCCCAGGTCCTGGTGGCGAGGGTCGCTAGTGGGTTCGGACATGGTCAAGGCTGGTAAGGGGTGTAACCGTCCAACCAGCTTGCATGAAATTGCAGGACCAGTATTCCCAGTAGAAGCTTGCGCGGTAATGTAAAGGGTCCTCCTCTGAACCGTGGCGGGAAGCCTAGCCCCGCCCCCTGCATCCTAGAGGTAGGTGGTGACTTGTGGCCTACATTTCTTGTAAATCCGCGGCCTAAATTTGCCACTCGGGGCCGACTGCGATGCACTTCCGGTCGACTGGGGAACGAAGGGACCAGGAGCGGCTGCCCGCTTGTCGGGAACGGCCGCGGAGACCCCCCGGCGAACAATCCTGGAGCGGGTGCAACCCGAGTCGCGAGTAGGCCCAAACGAAGCTGGGGCCTAAAGTTGCGGCGCACTGCCGACCGGGAGGCACTTCCGGTCGGCCGGAGGGACCCGGGGCGGTGTGCGGGAGGCACCGCTTGCACATACCGGCAACGGGTGGTGAACCTGAAATCTGGCCTAAAGTTAAGAGTGGCCGGCCGGGAGGTATCGGGGGCCCAGGGAAGGTAAAATAGGGCCCAGGAAGATGAGTGAGCCCTTCCAGGGATGTTTCCCCCTGAAAAAATAAAAGGATGGAAGGCTTCCAAGTTCCATCCTAACTCGGTGTCTCGCTGAATCTCTAGCTGACTTTAGGATAAGTTCACAGTGTTGGAAGTCTAGAATTCTACATATGATATCCCTAAGGGGATCTCCTTCTCTCAGGTTCTGGCGGAGTGCCCTGTGGGCTCGTTCAAGAACTAAGTGAGCGGCATCCTCCTCCGGAAGCATGGATCTCAGAATGTCATAAACAGTGTCCATCAGAGAAGAGCGTGGGATAGTTTCAGGGACACCGCGGATCTTTAGATTGTTCCGTCTGTTCCTGTTTTCTTGATCTTCTAGATGAGCTGGGAGTGGCAGAAGTGAAAGGCGGCCGTCGTAGCTTCGCCAAATGAAACTAATAGATGACTGGTTCGCTTCCATCCCACTCTAAGACCAATATTGCGAACATCATGCTTAATGTCACAGAAATCATTTTTAATTGGTTTAGGGGCCATTTCAATTATCCGCTGCATAGCTGCTTGAGAGATTGATAGGATCTGGTCCTGAGGGCCCTCTTTGTTGGAGCCTTCTAAAGTAAGGTCGTCTTGAAGATCATTTTCAGGCAATGGCGGTTTCTTCTCTTTAGACTGAGGAAGAGGCATCCCCTTTTTTCCTAAATTTCTCCATCTCCAGTTGTGCTTTTTTCTTGGTAGGAGAATGCGGACCCTCCAGTTTACCCACTTTTACCATTTTGAAAGCCCAAGCATGGGAAGGCCGGATGTAATTTCACGGTAGCGGCCTAGATAGAATGTTAAGCAGCACGTGCCTGAGGTATACACACAAAGCAGAGACACTAAGTAGCCATCATGGTGCCTCCGGTCGAGGAAACAATGGACCAAAGACCCTAAAAATTTGTCAGAACAGTTATAGTCTATGAGGTAGGTTCGCCGGGGGCGATCCTGAAAAAGCTCCCTTGCAGTTGGGAGGTGGACACCGCGGTATTGTAGTAAGTGGCTGGGGACAAGTCTCAGGAGGTGAGAGCAGGCAGTAAGCGCCAGGTAGGTCCCTATGGTGGGGGAAAGGAGCACACTCCAGGCTGGGGACTCTGAGGGAGGGACTGGGTGCCAGGATTGTGGCGGCGCCCTGCGTCCGCTCGGGAAGGGCTGTCCAGAGAGGCCAAGGCGGCGTGACTTCTAGCTGGAGCGGTGGGCCTTGAGTGGGATGGACGAGTGGAGAGAGCCCGATGTCTCTCCCGCGGGCGTGCGCGGGCCGCAGGTGATCCGACACAGAGAAGGGCAGGGGAGAATTTGCCTGGAGGTGACTGAAGGCGGGATGGCCTGTATGCAGTTCCATGTGCCAAGCTTGTGTGGAGGTCTCCCTCTGGCCTGCCGATCAGCTCCCGGGATGGTTCGGCAGTCCCGCTCCTGCAGTAGCGGCTCCATTCTAGGCGCTGGTGCCCGTAATCGAGGCCGGGCCCGACTAGGCCCTTCCCAGAAGTTGGGTTCCAGTGGGCCAAGCTGAATGATAGCTTGTGATGAGGGGAGTTCAGCCAGGGGCAGAATGGGCCTGTCTGGCCATAGGAGCCGGTTAGATACCTTGGGATGTCGACAGACTGAGGAGAGGCACGGAGGAAGCCGTCTGCCCTGCTCGGTGGTTAGCCATGCCGCCCTCCTGCTCTGTGATTTTATACCCTCTTTCCCGTCCTGTTTTGACCCTTGGCTATTTGTGACCCTCCTCTCTGTGATTTGGTACTGGATTGACCTCCCGGGCTTTGACCTTTTTTCTGCACAACCTTTCTCTGTGTGTTTGTCTGTTCTAGGTTCCAGTTGTGTGAACAGGTCCCATTTACCGCGGGCGCTTGGTTTGACTCCCTACACTTACCAGCATATGGACTGTTGACTAGTTGTGGACTTGCCACTTAGGGCTTGCTCTGCTCGTAGGCAGAGACAGCGGGTTGGGTGCAAGTCAGGGTTCACCATGTGTATGTGTTTTCGCTAGGGATCGACCGATATAGATTTTTTGGAGCCGATACTGATAATCTGTGAACTTTCAGGCCGATAGCCGATAATTTATACCGATATTTTATATCTCATAATATATATTATTTTAGTTGGTAGTCACTGAGGTGGTGGAAATTAGCATTTAGCACTAGTATATTATAAATGTAAATTATAAATGAATAAAACCCTTAGTTGGTAGTCAATTTATAATTTACATTTATAATTTACTAGTGCCAAATGCCAATTTCCACACCATCCCCCCTCCTCACTGACTTTATTAACCCCTATCAGACCTCAGATCAGCCTTTTATTAACCCCTATCAGACCTTTATTAACCCCTATCAGACCTCAGATCAAACCTTTATTAACCCCTATCAGACCTCAGATCAGACCTTTATTAACCCCTATCAGAACTCAGATTAATAAAATAAAAAACTCCTCACCTCTCCTGTGTCATGGCTCCTCTTCAACTCTGGCGTCTCGCTCCTCTGTGCTCTCCGATTCTGACAGCGTGCAGCGTCAGGTCATAGTGTGCGCACTACGTCCTGACGCTGTACGGGGTCAGGACAGTGCAGCGCGGGCCTCAACAAAGACGACCAGGGAGGGTGAGTATCGGAAGCGCTTGCTGCTCTTCTTCCCCGCTCCCGGCACCCGATGCATACTAGTGCATAATGGAAGCGCTCACGAGTATTCGCTTTATACGGCTTATCGGTATATGGGCAAGGTTAGATGCCGATAATGTACAAAATCCCTAGTTTTCGCAACCTACTGTGCTGACACAGATGCTTCCATTTCAGCCGGATGTGGTTGTATTAAGTCAAAACTGAACAAACTAGATCCGGTATGAAAATCCTTGTAAGTCAATGGGCGCCGAATCAGTTTTTTTCACTAACAAAAAAAAATGAATCCGGTACCGTTGTTTTACATTGATTTTCATGCCAGAATCTGTTTTGTTCCATTCTGCAAACTGGACACAAAACTGCAGCTTACAACGGTTTTGTGTCCAGCACCAAAACATAAATGAATACTTTGCATCCTGATCAGTTTTGTCCCCATTGACAATGAATAGGAACAATACTGAACCGTTTAATTCTGGTTTTGAGACCCTCTGATGGACCTCAAAACCGGAATTGAAAATACAGATGTGAAACTAGTTTAATATTATACTGTCGCAGGATATAAGGAGCAGGGGATACATCGTCACAGGATATGAGGAGCGGGGGATACATCGTCACAGGATATGAGGAGCGTGAGATACATCATCACAGGATATGAGGAGCGGGAGATACATCGTCACAGGATATAAGGAGCGGGTGATACATCGTCACAGGATATAAGGAGAGGGGGATACATCGTCACAGGATATAAGGAGCGGGTGATTCATTGTCACAGGATATAAGGAGCGGGTGATACATCGTCACAGGATATAAGGAGCGGGGGATACATCGTCACAGGATATGAGGAGCGGGGGATACATCGTCACAGGATATGAGGAGCGTGAGATACATCATCACAGGATATGAGGAGCGGGAGATACATCGTCACAGGATATAAGGAGCGGGTGATACATCGTCACAGGATATAAGGAGAGGGGGATACATCGTCACAGGATATAAGGAGCGGGTGATTCATTGTCACAGGATATAAGGAGCGGGTGATACATCGTCACAGGATATAAGGAGCGGGGGATACATCGGCACAGGATATAAGGAGCGGGAGATACATCGTCACAGGATATAAGGAGAGGGGGATACATCGTCACAGGATATAAGGAGCGGGTGATTCATTGTCACAGGATATAAGGAGCGGGTGATACATCGTCACAGGATATGAGGAGCGTGAGATACATCATCACAGGATATGAGGAGCGTGAGATACATCATCACAGGATATAAGGAGCAGGGGATACATCGTCACAGGATATGAGGAGCGGGAGATACATCGTCACAGGATATAAGGAGCGGGTGATACATCGTCACAGGATATGAGGAGCGTGAGATACATCATCACAGGATATAAGGAGCAGGGGATACATCGTCACAGGATATGAGGAGCGGGGGATACATCGTCACAGGATATGAGGAGCGGGGGATACATCGTCACAGGATATACGGAGCGGGGGATACATCGTCACAGGATATAAGGAGCGGGGGATACATCGTCACAGGATATAAGGAGCGGGTGATACATCGTCACAGGATATGAGGAGCGTGAGATACATCATCACAGGATATAAGGAGCAGGGGATACATCGTCACAGGATATGAGGAGCGGGGGATACATCGTCACAGGATATGAGGAGCGGGGGATACATCGTCACAGGATATAAGGAGCGGGAGATACATCGTCACAGGATATAAGGAGCGGGTGATACATCGTCACAGGATATAAGGATCGGGGTATACATCGTCACAGGATATGAGGAGCGGGAGATACATCGTCACAGGATATAAGGATCGGGGGGTATACATCGTCACAGGATATAAGCAGCGGGGATACATCGTCACAGGATATAAGGAGCGGGAGATACATCGTCACAGGATATGAGGAGCGGGAGATACATCGTCACAGGATATAAGGATCGGGGTATACATCGTCACAGGATATAAGGAGCGGGGGATACATCGTCACAGGATATAAGGAGCGGGTGATACATCGTCACAGGATATAAGGAGCGGGGGATACATCATCACAGGATATAAGGAGCGGGAGATACATCGTCACAGGATATGAGGAGCGGGAGATACATCGTCACAGGATATAAGGAGTGGGAGATACATCGTCACAGGATATAAGGAGAGGGGGATACATCGTCACAGGATATAAGCAGCGGGGATATATCGTCACAGGATATAAGGAGCAGGGGACACATCGTCACACGATATAAGGAGCGTGAGATACATCATCACAGGATATGAGGAGCGGGAGATACATTGTCACAGGATATAAGGAGCGGGGGATACATCATCACAGGATATAAGGAGCGGGAGATACATCGTCACACGATATAAGGAGCGTGAGATACATCATCACAGGATATAAGGAGTGGGAGATACATCATCACAGGATATAAGCAGCGGGGATATATCGTCACACGATATAAGGAGCGTGAGATACATCGTCACAGGATATAAGGAGCGGGGGATACATCATCACAGGATATAAGGAGCGGGAGATACATCGTCACACGATATAAGGAGCGTGAGATACATCATCACAGGATATAAGGAGAGGGGGATACATCGTCACAGGATATAAGCAGCGGGGATATATCGTCACAGGATATAAGGAGCAGGGGACACATCGTCACACGATATAAGGAGCGTGAGATACATCATCACAGGATATGAGGAGCGGGAGATACATTGTCACAGGATATAAGGAGCGGGGGATACATCATCACAGGATATAAGGAGCGGGAGATACATCGTCACAGGATATAAGGAGCGGTGGATACATCGTCACAGGATATAAGGAGTGGGAGATACATCGTCACAGGATATAAGGAGCGGGGATACATCGTCACAGGATATAAGGAGAGGGGGATACATCATCACAGGATATAAGGATCGGGGTATACATCATCACAGGATATAAGGAGCGGGAGATACATCATCACAGGATATAAGGAGCGGGAGATACATCATCACAGGATAAAAGGAGCAGGAGATACATCATCACAGGATATGAGAAGCGTGAGATACATCGTCACAGGATATGAGGAGCGGGAGATACATCATCACAGGATATAAGGAGCGGGGGATACATCGTCACAGGATATAAGGAGTGGGAGATACATCGTCACAGGATATGAGGAGCGGGAGATACATCGTCACAGGATATAAGGAGTGGGAGATACATCGTCACAGGATATGAGGAGCGGGGGATACATCATCACAGGATATAAGGATCGGGGGATACATCGTCACAGGATATAAGGAGCGGGAGATACATCATCACAGGATATAAGGAGCGGGGGATACATCATCACAGGATATAAGGAGCGGGGGATACATCATCACAGGATATAAGGAGCAGGAGATACATCGTCACAGGATATAAGGAGCGGGAGATACATCATCACAGGATATAAGCAGCGGGGATACATCGTCACAGGATATAAGGAGCGGGAGATACATCGTCACAGGATATAAGGAGCGGGAGATACATCATCACAGGATATAAGGAGCAGGAGATACATCGTCACAGGATATGAGGAGCGGGAGATACATCGTCACAGGATATAAGGAGCGGGGGATACATCGTCACAGGATATAAGGAGCGGGTGATACATCGTCACAGGATATGAGGAGCGTGAGATACATCGTCACAGGATTTAAGGAACGGGAGATACATCGTCACAGGATTTAAGGAACGGGAGATACATCGTCACAGGATATAAGGAGCGGGAGATACATCATCACAGGATATAAGGAGCGGGAGATACATCGTCACAGGATATAAGGAGCGGGAGATACATCGTCACAGGATATAAGGAGAGGGGGATACATCGGCACAGGATATAAGGAGCGGGGGATACATCATCACAGGATATAAGGAGCGGGGGATACATCGTCACAGGATATAAGGAGAGGGGGATACATCGTCACAGGATATAAGGAGCGGGGGATACATCGGCACAGGATATAAGGAGCGGGGGATACATCGTTACAGGATATAAGGAGCGGGAGATACATCGTCACAGGATATACGGAGCGGTGGATACATCGTCACAGGATATAAGGAGCGGGGGATACATCGTCACAGGATATAAGGAGCGGGGGATACATCGTCACAGGATATAAGGAGCGGGGGATACATCGTCACAGGATATAAGGAGCGGGGGATACATCGTCACAGGATATAAGCAGCCCCATACCTCAGATCAGCCCCCAGCCTCATTATTCAGCCCCCAGCATCAAATTACATAAAATAAAAAATCCACTTACCTCTCCTGCTCCGGATGCCGACGCTCCTCACTGCCAGCGCTCTCACTGTTCTTCCTGCCGTGCGCTGTGCTGTGACCTGATGCGCACAGTGTGAGGTCACAGAGCGCCCTCACGCTGTGCACAGCCAACACAGCCGATGGCAGAGGACCAGGAAGCGGTGAGTACAGAGCTCGGGGAGAGCTGCATTCACCGTTTCCCAGTCCTAATAATGGAAGAGCTAATTGGTATTCGTCCCATGAGATGCAGTGAGGGTAAATGGGGGAAAAATGGGGGAAAAATTCATATTATGGGGCAAAAAACACTATATATATATTATATATTATTTTTTTATGAAAAAATTTATATGTGTGTGTAGTCTACTATACTATTGCTAAAACCAATAACTACAGCTATAACCTTTTTTTTTCCCTTTTATTTATTGTATTCCTTACATTTTTTTTTATAAATTGAATTAACTTCATCGTGCCACAGTCAGCAGGCTCACAGCTAACTTTACAAGCAGCAGGGGTTGCACTCACACCAAGGATCTTAGCTGCAGTCTCATGCCCAGAGACCACTTCAGCGGGTCTCTAGGATCTTCACGGTGACCGCAGCTGTCTAATGATCGAAGTCAAAGTTACCCTACAGCCCCACTGAAGAGCCCAAAAGACACAAATCAGATTTATTGGGAGTCAAACCCATGAAAACAAGAACTGAACAAGGAGTCAGAGGTACAAGGACCTGATGAATATTATAAGGGGGATATGGGTCTCTGAGGCAGATATTGGCACAACCTGCAGGGAGATGATGATCTGAATACTGACATCATATCCAAGAATCACATATAGAAGGAGCACAACCCTCAGAGATCCATGGAACTGTTGAAGATGCCCTTAATTGGAGCTAATTACGTTTGCTATACTGCTCCAAATTGTTCTGATCCTAGGAAGAACTCACAATGACACCAGGAAAGGGTCAAGGCAGTTTCTAATTTATTACAAGAAGTTAAGCAGTTTATAAGTACATCAGAGGGGCATGCCCCTGGGGCTCGGGGCATTGTTACATTGTCTAGAATACCAAAACAAGAAAAGAGATAACTCTTGGCATCTGAGCATTGTTTTACTAACTGTGGTATGTAAACTATGAAAACATCTAGTTGCCAGCCCATATTGTAACGGCTTCACACTAACAGCAGTACAGCACTGGATTGGCCAGGTGTCTCCTGGCAATGCCCTTGAGATGGTGGACCTGGTGGAACCCTATGAGGCTACCAGGAATCTGCAGGGGGGTTCTTTCGGGAGGGGGCCAGTCAAACCTCGGAAATCTTCACCCCAGGCCCGGAGGTTTGAGCCGATAAAACCCGCCCAGGATGTACCCATGGCAGACCTCTCTCCGATAGTCGGCTGGCGGTGTCAGGAGCCTGGCCATGTAAGGGCTGACTGTCCCCATCGGGTTGAGTCCATGGACACTTACTATGGCTACCGTCAGTTGCTATATGCCAGGAAGCTGTGTGCAGCGGGTACTCCAGAATCTCTAGATCATTTGTGCCAGGTGGAAGTGGGAGACACTCCGGCGGAGGTCCTGCTGGACTCAGGAAGTCTGGTGTCCCTAGTAAGGGCTCCCCTGGTACGGTCCACTGAGTATACTGGCCGGAAAGTCAGGGTCATGTGCATCCATGGAGACTTAAAAGATTATGCCACCGCCCTGGTGTCTCCAACCACGGGGGCCGGCAGGTGGACTCACAAGGTGGCAGTTGCCACAAACTTACACTACGAACTTATAATTGAGAGAGACTTTCCAGCACTGTGGCCTGCTATGAAAGTGACCTAGACCCATGAGACAGGGGTAATCCCAACAGAGTGGCCTTGCTCCGGGGGGAGGCCAGAACCCTAGGAACCCGAGGTCAAAGGGCCAGCAGTAGGGGTGACAGCCACTTTGGTGGAAGAGGGGGAGACAACCCCACTGAGTGCAACACTGAGTGTAACGGTGGGAGACATGGAGGACTTGCTGCCGGGTCCTGAGCTGGCCGACCTCAATTTCTTCGGGGATAATTTTGGTACTGCACAACACCGGGACCCAACCCCTATCCCGAGCTTGGGGAAATATATTAATAGTAGATGGTTGTAAAGGACCGTTTCAGCAGACAAGGGGTTAAGATCCGTTTAGGCGATATGCCCCTTTCTGAGAGACAGGCACAGCTACTGCAGAACACCAAACTCCCGAACTGGATACAAAATAGCACTCCAAACTGGAACCTCGCGAATAGCTGCTAGCAGCCGAACAGGAAAAGCATACCATCAGCTTACACTCCTGGCAATCAGTCTCTAACAGCATACAGGGAATCCCCCCAATAACGAGACAAGGCTCCGTGTTGAGGGTCAATCAGTGGTCTGATGTGCTGGCACACCCAGCCTGGTTTTTATTACAGTTGTTGCAAATACAGAACAGATACAACACATCCCCACAATGCATCATGGTTTCCTCCTCTCTGTCCCGGAGACAACCGAGGGCAATCCAATTATCTCTCAGGACAAAGGGAGATCGCCAATACACATGTGGAGACAACAGGACAGACATCACCATTTAAACACACAATGGCACAATAGAAACACACCCACACAAAATCCTCCCCTCTGCCGGTGATGATTATTGAACACAATGGCGAATATAATTATCAAAGGCAGAGAAATACAGGTTTTATAAAACATATCACAGGAACCCCAAAACATGCAATAACCCCATAACCAATATATCCTCGGAACCGGGGGATCTGGGTGAACCACATTTCCAAAATTCACCCACATCCGTTCAGTAGTTTGGAAGATACAGTTTTATGCCAGTTACACCGAAAATATACAAGTTATACAGAAAATATGGAAAATTTCAGCCCGCACAACCCCTAGCAGGTGCAGATTGCTATGGCGAAATAGAGATATAAATGTAAAAACACAAAATGCAATCGCACACTGCAACCAGCACTCTGCCTTGCCTTTATGCTGGATGTTGAATAAGGCATTGGTGTACATTTTGGCCAAAGCGTAATAAGCCACTCACCGCGTCAAGGTTGCCTTCATGAGTGGTCCCTAACACTAGTTCCTACCTTTTATGGGCCATGACAGCCACATAAAGTCCAGGGAGCGCAGGTACAGCATGCATGCCAAGCACACTCTGCTTTTAACCCCGTCCGGTGCCATTACAGCTTTCATCGGATCCAGGGATGCAAGTACTCACATGCATGCTGAGCCCACTTTATACTTCTCCTGGAACCTAATGGTTACTGGTAGGTGCTGTATAAGCAGACTCAGTTTTATACTGACTTTAAAACCAGCCTCCAGGGGGCAGATTAACTGGACAGGTGTGCTTGACTGCTTGGAGATCGCCACGCCTCCAATACGTACTACAAAGAGAAAAATATGGAAAATTTCAGCCCGCACAACCCCTAGCAGGTGCAGATTGCTATGGCGAAATAGAGATATAAATGTAAAAACACAGAATGCAATCGCACACTGCAACCAGCACTCTGCCTTGCCTTTATGCTGGATGTTGAATAAGGCCTTATTGAACATCCAGCATAAAGGCAAGGCAGAGTGCTGGTTGCAGTGTGCGATTGCATTTTGTGTTTATACAGAAAATAGTCACTAATAAATGTGTCCCCTGTTTGGTAGTTTCAAACTACTGAATGATGTCTCTGTGCACCAAATACCGGCAAGATAGCACCGTGTGGAAAAGTCAGAACAGTGTCTGTGAGTTAAAATGGCCGCTATCTATTGTTCTCACCATGTGCTTCATCCATTGGAATAGTAAATCCCTCACCATGGGAATAGTAAAATCCAAGCAAGTAAGGCAAATGATGCAATCCAGGGACAGAGGGCTCAGTCCCAAGTGCCTTAAGACCCAATAACTTAAGGGACCATAATCCCAGGGCAGGAGGCTGGCAAACAGCCTCCTCCAAAACACAGTGGCGAGGTTGGTTTCGCCACAATGGTGAACCACAAAAACCTGGGGCAGAGTCAGTGTTCCCCCTTTTTGTCAGAATATGTTGTATCGGGTAAACCAGCTGCAAGGTGAACCCATTGAACAGTTGGTGGTGGCCCAGGCTTATCGCAAACTCGTGTTAGAGTTAGCCCACCAACATGTTCTTGGGGGGCATCTGGGAATGCAGAAAACGCAGAACCGGATTCTACAACGGTTTTACTGGCCCAGTGTGTTTAGGGAGGTGGAAGAATTCTATAAGTCTTGCCCGACCTGCCAGGCAACTAGCCCCCAGCACCTTTTCCGCAGTCCCTTGGTACCTATTCCGATCATCGAGGTAACGTTTGAGCGAATCGCTATGGACCTCGTAGGCCCGGTACTGAAGTCCGCTAGAGGACACCAACACATCTTGGTCGTCCTAGACTACGCCACTCGGTACCCGGAGGCAGTGCCACTGCGACATACACTCACATAAAGAATTATTAGGAACACCATACTAATACGGTGTTGAACCAACTTCAGAACTGCCTTAATTCTATGTGGCACTGATTCAACAAGGTGCTGATAGCATCTTTAGAAATGTTGGCCCATATTGATAGGATAGCATCTTGCAGTTGATGGAGATTTGAGGGATGCACATCCAGGGCACGAAGCTCCCGTTCCACCACATCCCAAAGATGCTCTATTGGGTTGAGATCTGGTGACTGTGGGGCCATTTTAGTGCAGTGAACTCATTGTCATGTTCAAGAAACCAATTTGAAATGATTGGAGCTTTGTGACATGGTGCATTATCCTGCTGGAAGTAGCCATCAGAGGATGGGTACATGGTGGTCATGAAGGGATGGACATGGTCAGAAACAATGCTCAGGTAGCCCGTGGCATTTAAACGATGGCCAATTGGCACTAAGGGGCCTAAAGTGTGCCCAGAAAACATCCCCCACACCATTACCCCACCACCACCAGCCTGCACAGTGGTAACAAGGCATGATGGATACATGTTTGTATTCTGTTTACGCCAAATTCGGACTCTACCATTTGAATGTCTCAACAGAAATTGAGACTCATCAGACCAGGCAACATTTTTCCAGTCTACAACAGTCCAATTTTGGTGAGCTCGTGCAAATTGTAGCCTCTTTTTCCTATTTTTAGTGGAGATGAGTGGTACCCGGTGGGGTCTTCTGCTGTTGTAGCCCATCTACCTCAAGGTTGTGCGTGTTGTGGCTTCACAAATGCTTTGCTGCAGACCTCGGTTGTAACGAGTGGTTATTTCAGTCAACGTTGCTCTTCTATCAGCTTGAATCAGTCGCCCATTCTCCTCTGACCTCTAGCATCCACAAGGCATTTTCGCCCACAGGACGGCCGCATACTGGAGGTTTTTCCCTTTTCACACCATTCTTTCTAAACCCTAGAAATGGTTGTGCGTGAAAATCCCAGTAACTGAGCAGATTGTGAAATACTCAGACCGGCCCGTCGGGCACCAACAACCATGCCACGCTCAAAATTGCTTAAATCACCTTTCTTTCCCATTCTGACATTCAGTTTGGAGTTCGGGAGATTGTCTTGACCAGGACCACAACCCTCCATGCATCGAAGCAACTGCCATGTGATTGGTGACTAGATAATCGCATTAATGAGAAATAGAACAGGTGTTCCTAATAATTCTTTAGGTGAGTGTACATCGGCTAAACTTATAGCTAAGGAGCTAATGGAGATGTTCTCCCAAGTGGGGCTACCTAAAGAGGTTCTGACTGACCAAGGGACCCCTTTTATGTCCAAGGTCATGAGGGAACTCTGTCAAACAGTTACGGACGTCTGTGTACCATCCGCAAACGGACTGTTTGGTAGAGAGGTTTAACAAAACACTAAATAACATGTTAAAAAGGGTGGTGTCTAAAGATGAAAAGGACTGGGACCTTCTTCTGCCCTATCTCATGTTTGCAGTGCGAGAGGTGCCCCAGGCCTCTACTGGGTTATTGCCTTTCGAAATGCTATATGGTAGACATCCTCGTGGTCTCTTGGACGTGGCCAAAGAGGCATGGGAACAACAACCCACTCCACATAAAAGTGTCATTGAGTACGTTACCCAGATGCAAGATCGGATAGAGACAGCGTTGCCTCTTGTTAGGGAGCTCAGCGAGCCCAGAGTCGGGTCTATAATCGGCAGGCTCGGGTCCAGGTCTTTAACCCGGGTGATCGGGTTTTGGTTCTGGTACCGACCGTGGACAGTAAGGCAGAGTTCACACAAAAGTGTGTGACCCGTGCTGCGGCCCGCAAATTGCGTGCCGCAATGCACGATCGCCGGCCGTAGGTCAGCCGCATCGGATCGCGGACCCATTCACTTTAATGGGTCCGCGATCCGCCCGTTCCGCAAAAAGATAGGACATGTTCTACAGTATAGTGGAGAGAGAGTGCCTGGCCATCAAGTGGGCACTCGAGTCTCTCTGTTATTATTTGTTGGGGAGAAAGTTCCGCCTGGTAACCGACCGCTCCCCGCTCAAGTGGATGAGCCAGGCCAAGGACAGAAATGCCAGAGTCACCAGATGGTTTATTTGCCTACAGAACTTCTAATTTACACTGGAACACAGGGCAGGCTGGTTACAGGGAAACACGGATGCCCTGTCCTGAGTACATTGTCTGGCGAGTGTTCACCCCCTCAGGGTTGAACAAAGGGGGGGGGGGGATGTGACACAGTGAAGGGTATGGTCTGGGAAAACAGGTATTTTCCTCCCAGCGTGTGCTGCTGGGCTGATTTGCAGCCCGGTGGGGTCAAATACCGGACTGGATTTTAAGTGCCGGTCCGGGTTTTGGCAGCACCTGGCTGTCCTTAAAAGACAGCTGGGCTCAGCAGCAAAGTGTATGTGTGCTGGGATCTGAGGCTTGTGCCGTGCTGGAGGGCTGAGACCCCTAAAAGCCTGCTATGGACTGCTGGAGATAGAAGTGCTCTGTGGACTTTCCTTTGTGTGTGAACTAACACCGAGACTGCAAAGTGACGTTTTGTTTTTGCTTTATGTGTGAATAAACACGGAAGTTTGATTTAGAGGGAACCCGTCATCCACGTTATGCTGACCGCACTGAGGGCAGCATCAATTAGTGACAGAAATGCTGATGTCAGCGGAGTGTCACTCATCAGCTAATCGTCAGTGGGCGCAGAGGTCCAGCATCATAGTCATTGCAGCCCGGGCCTCGAGAAGAGTCCCATCTACCTGAGAAGAGTCCTGGTTATTATAATCTCCTGCTCTCCGTCCATCTGCTGAGGATGGGCAGTTCTGTCCTAGAGAGAGAGGGAGACAACGAGGTAGAAGCCGGTCAGTCATCAGCGGGAGAGCAGGAGATCATGAGTACCCAGGACTCTTCTCAGGAGGCCGGGACTCTTCTCAGGAGGCCGGGACTCCTCTCAGGAGGCCGGGACTCTTCTCAGGAGGCCGGGACTCTTCTCAGGAGGCCGGGACTCCTCTCAGGAGGCCGGGACTCTTCTCAGGAGGCCGGGACTCTTCTCAGGAGGCCGGGACTCCTCTCAGGAGGCCGGGACTCTTCTCAGGAGGCCGGGACTCTTCTCCAGGCCCAGTCTGCAATGATTGCTATGTCGGTTCTTGGAAACCACTTACTTTTATCTTATAAATGACCGACCGCTGCAATCAGCTCCCCTGTCTGTACTTTATACTGCTGATAGTATGGGCAGCAGAAAGCTGATGACAGGTTCCCTTTAATGTAAAGCTGGGGGGGTAATTAACCCATTGAATACTGCTCTTTATAGGTTAGGGTACTTTCACACTAGCGTTAAAGTTTTCTGGTATTGAGTTCAGTCCTAGGGGCTGAATACCGGAAAAAAACGCTTCGGTTTTATCCCCATACATTCTGAATGGAGAGCGATCCGTTCAGGACGTCTTCAGCTCACTTTTACGGTATTTGCCCAGAGAAAATACTGAAGCATGCTGCTGTATTTTCTCCGGCCAAAATTCCGGAACACTTGTCGGAATGCCAGATCCGGCATTAATTTCCGTTGAAATGTATTAATGCCGGATCCGGTACCAAGTGTTCCGGCAAAACAGATCCGGTTTCCCGGTCTGCGCATGCACAGACCTTTAAAAATGAATACCGGATCCGTTTTTCCAGATCACAACGGAGATACGGATCCGGTATTTCAATGCTTTTGTCAGACGGATCCGCATCCGGATCCGGAAAACAAATGGTATCCGTTTGCACACGGATTTCCGGATTCCTCTAACGCTAGTGTGACAGTACCCTTCCAAGGTGAGCGTGTTTTTTTGTGGACAATCTGTCGTATTTTTAAGCATTTAGGCCTTTTTTTTTACAATTTTTATTTTAATTTTTTGGGGATGTGATCAGAAATATGGGGAAAGGAGGGTGAACTGAACTTTTATATTTTCTTTTTTTCCAAGGAGATTTGAACACAGTCGCCTGACAGCTTCTCCCATAGACTGCAGTGAATCACCATCGCAGTCTATGGGAGTTTTATTATGTTCCTATGCCTCAGATCTTTCAGAGAGCCCGAGGCTGCGGGGGCCCCAGGAGCAGTGCACCACTCAGATGCCATGATCGGGTGGTCAGAAGGGGTTAAAGAGGGCCCCTCCCTCTCCTATGACTGGAGGTTGTGTCAGTCTTTTATTATTCCCACTAGAAGTTATGAATGAATGACCAGCAGTTTACAGTGACGGTGTCAATCAGTGCTGCCGCTCTCAGATTGTGCAGGGACACCCCCCCCCAATTGGTAACATCCAGCTGGACCATCAGTGCAAACGGCTAGTAATTTATAAATAATAGCAGGAATAATAGAGGAATGTCCCAGAAATGGGGATATAGGTAGTCTCTAAAACAGACATGAGGGGGCGTGTCCTCTTTAGGTCTGCTTCCTGCCGTACCTCCGTTTTTTCAGGCACCCTTTCCTTTCCATGCACACGCCCACTGATTTCTGGGATCCGCTTCCACAAATCCTGTTCTTGTCCGTTTCTGTGAATGAGAACATTGATAGGAGTGAGAGAAATACAGAAGGAACATCCGTATTTTGATGATCTATTTGTTTTTCTTTTTGCGCACTGAAATACGGATGCGGCGGAGTGAATGAGGCCTGAGGGCGGGGCTCCGCAGTGGTGAGTCACGTGATGTCACAATCACTCCCACAGCGGTAATGGCAGAAATCCAGCTGATCAAGGCACAAAGTAATTACATGTGGATTACGCACTGGACTGCGTCACGTCGCATGTGGTATGTCGGCGCGGAGCCCTGTGCGTCTACCGTCAGCGTCACAGCCAGAGGTTTGAAGCCGCCATTACCCCCCCTCTCCGTTACTAGGTGTAAGCCATGCTGTACAGTGTAACATTTGGAGGTTTCTGCAGCACACGGCCTGGGAGTCTCCTGTACCGGGGTCTGGGGTCTCCTGTACTGGGGTCTGGAGTCTCCTGTACCGAGGTCTGGGGTCTCCTGTACTGGGGTCTGGAGTCTCCTGTACCGGGGTCTGGGGGTCTCCTGTACCGGGGTCTGGGGTCTCTTGTACTGGGGTCTCCTGTACCGGGGTCTGGGGGTCTCCTGTACCGGGGTCTGGGGTCTCCTGTACTGGGGTCTCCTGTACTGGAGTCTCCTGTACTGGGGTCTGTAGTCTCCCATACGGAAGTCTGGGGGTCTCCTGTACCGGGGTCTGGGGTCTCCCATACAGAGGTCTGGGGGTCTCCTGTACCGGGGTCTGGAGTCTCCTGTATGGAGGTCTCCTGTAGCGGGGTCTGTGGTCTCCTGTACCGAGGTCTTGTGTACCGGGGTCTGGAGTTTCCTGTATGGAGGTCTCCTGTACTGGGGTCTGTAGTCTCCCATACGGAGGTCTGGGGGTCTACTGTACCGGGGTCTGGAGTCTCCTGTACCGGGGTCTGGGGGTCTCCTGTACTAGGGTCTCCTGTACCGGGGTCTGGGGTCTCCTTTACTGGGGTCTGGGGTCTCCTGTACTGGGGTCTCCTGTACCGGGGTCTGGGGTCTCCTGTATGGAGGTCTCCTGTACTGGGGTCTGTAGTCTCCCATACGGAGGTCTGGGGGTCTACTGTATCGGGGTCTGGAGTCTCCTGTACCGGGGTCTGGGGGTCTCCTGTACTGGGGTCTCCTGTACCGGGGTCTGGGGTCTCCTTTACTGGGGTCTGGGGTCTCCTGTACTGGGGTCTCCTGTACCGGGGTCTGGGGTCTCCTGTACTGGGGTCTGTAGTCTCCCATACGGAGGTCTGGGGGTCTCCTGTACTGGGGTCTGGGGTCTCCCATACGGAGGTCTGGGGGTCTCCTGTAGCGGGGTCTGGAGTCTCCTGTATGGAGGTCTCCTGTAGCGGGGTCTGTGGTCTCCTGTACCGAGGTCTTGTGTACCGGGGTCTGGAGTCTCCTGTATGGAGGTCTCCTGTAGCGGGGTCTGTAGTCTCCCATACGGAGGTCTGGGGGTCTCCTGTACCGGGGTCTGGAGTCTCCTGTACTAGGGGTCTGGGGTCTCCTGTACTGGGGTCTCCTGTACCGGGGTCTGGGGTCTCCTGTACTGGGGTCTGGGGTCTCCTGTACTGGAGTCTCCTGTACTGGGGTCTGTAGTCTCCCATACGGAGGTCTGGGGGTCTCCTGTACTGGGGTCGGGGGTCTCCCATACGGAGGTCTGGGGGTCTCCTGTAGCGGGGTCTGGAGTCTCCTGTATGGAGGTCTCCTGTAGCGGGGTCTGTGGTCTCCTGTACCGAGGTCTTGTGTACCGGGGTCTGGAGTCTCCTGTATGGAGGTCTCCTGTAGCGGGGTCTGTAGTCTCCCATACGGAGGTCTGGGGGTCTCCTGTACCGGGGTCTGGAGTCTCCTGTCCCGGGGTCTGGAGTCTCCTGTATGGAGGTCTCCTGTAGCGGGGTCTGTGGTCTCCCATACGGAGGTCTGGGGGTCTCCTGTACCGGGGTCTGGGGTCTCCTGTATGGAGGTCTGGGGATCTCCTGTACCGGGGTCTGGGGTCTCCTGTACTGGGGTCTCCTGTACTGGAGTCTCCTGTACTGGGGTCTCCCGTACTGGAGTCTCCTGTACTGGGGTCTGGGGTCTCCTGTATGGAGGTCTGGGGGTCTCCTGTACTGGGGTCTCCTGTACCGGGGTCTGGGGTCTCCTGTATGGAGGTCTGGGGGTCTCCTGTACCGGGGTCTGGGGTCTCCTGTACTGGAGTCTCCTGTACTGGGGTCTGGGGTCTCCCGTACTGGAGTCTCCTGTACTGGGGTCTGGGGTCTCCTGTACTGGAGTCTCCCGTAGCGGGGTCTGTAGTCTCCCATACGGAGGTCTGGGGGTCTCCTGTACCGGGGTCTGGAGTCTCCTGTACCGGGGTCTGGAGTCTCCCGTACGGAGGTCTCCTGTACTGGGGTCTCCAGTCCTATATGAGGGTCTGTGGTGTCTTGTATCTCCTGTACAAAGGTCTGGAGTCTCCTGTATGGGGGTCTCCTGTACTGACAGCGGTGACCACAGACCCCTATCTGCATTTACAGTATATTACTCCTGATGTCAGGCTCAGGCCTGGACCTTCCCTGTACCTGGGGTCTCCTATATGAGGGTTTGGGGTCTCTGAGGCCCTGACAGACGTCATTCTCAGCCGGAACCTTTCCTCCAAGCTCCTGTTTCCGCCGGTGCGCACAAGTGACAGGACCCGAGGTTTCCATAGTGACCGGGCGGCTTGCCAGTGGTAGTAGGCCCCGGCCTGCGCTAGTTATGGCGTGCCCAGCACTGCTCCGCGGAATCCCGGGCCTGCGAGCCGTCTACAGCCGTGTGTCCCCAGGTCTCAGGGGCCCCTGCAGGCGGCTGCATTATGTGCAGGGCCAAAGCCCCGAGCCCCGGATCCGGGAGTATTTCTACTATATTGACCACCAGGGACAGGTAAACAGAGAGCTCACAGGGGCCCCAAGAGAGGGGGCCACACTTTATTCTGAATAGGTCAGGGCCACCAGAGGACAGCAGGGGCCCTAGAAGAACATGTATAGGATGAAAGTAAGGGCCGTAATGCATAGTAGAGATCAGGGGCCCTCAGAGGAAGAGCAGGGCCACAGTGTATTGTGACTAGTGATGAGCCAATTTTTCGAAAGTTCGATTCGGATGATTCGCCTAATTTTTACCAAAAATGTAATTCCCGGCCTGTATATTGGTGTGCATCACTGTGCAGCGCAGTACGCTGTGGTAGTGAAATGGTTACTGTGCGTCCGTATGACGGGCAGGTGCAGCCAAAAGATAAGCATACAGCAGCCTTCAGTAAATGAAGCCCTGCGGGCCCCTGGGCGCCCACTGCTATCCCATCGACTCTTCAGGGGTACAAAACATGGACGTGGAGGCAGCGCCAATAAAGTAGTGGAAACAAAGGTTATTCTAAGCGATGTTGTGGCAGTGCAAACACGTGCGTTAGGCAGGGTTCAGAAAAACCGCCTACGTTACTGATAATACAACCGTCTGCATCCGTCATGAACGGATTTGGTTGTATTATCAGTAACATTGCAAAGACGGATCCGTCATGAACTCCATTGAAAGTCAATGGGGGACGGATCCGTTTTCTATTGTGTCAGAGAAAACGGATCCATCCCCTTGGACTTTCATTGTGGGTCGGGACGGATCCTCCTTATCCCAGGACGGAAAGCAAACCGCAGCACGCTGCTCTCCGGTATGAGAACGGAATGCATTCTGGTGACGCCGTTCTGTTCAGTTACGTTTTGTCCATATTGACAGTAAATGGGGACAAATCGGAAGCGTTTTTTTTCCGGTATTGAGACCCTATGACGGATCTCAATACCGGAAAATATTAACGCTAGTGTGAAAGTCGCCTTAGAATCCCTCCTGTTAGCTGTAGAATGACTGCGTGTCACTGTTAGGCCTCATGCACACGACCGTTGTGTGCATCCGTGGCCGTTGTGCCGTTTTCCGTTTTTTTTCGCGGACCCATTGACTTTCAATGGGTCCGTGGAAAAATCGGAAAATGCACTGTTTTGCAGCAGAGACCGTGATCCGTGTATCCTGTCCGTCAAAAAAATATGACCTGTCCTATTTTTTTTGACGGACAACGGTTCACGGACCCATTCAAGTCAATGGGTCCGTGAAAGAACACGGATGCACACAAGATTGGCATCCGTGATCCGTGGCCGTAGGTTACTTTCATACAAACGGATCCGAAGATCCATCTGCATAAAAGCTTTTTCAGAGCTGAGTTTTCACTTCGTGAAAACTCAGATCCGACAGTATATTCTAACACAGAAGCGTTCCCATGGTGATGGGGACGCTTCAGGTTAGAATATACTACGAACTGTGTACATGACTGCCCCCTGTAAGAGATCCAGGGCTGCCAGGCAGCAGGGGGCAGCCCCGGATCTGTAGTTAACTCTTTGTTGTCCAGTGCGGCCGGCCCCCCCCCCCTCCCTCCCCTGTAGTTAACTCTTTGTTGTTCGGTGGGCCCCCCCTCCCTCCCCTGTAGTTAACTCTTCGTTGTCCAGTGCAGCCGGCCCCCCCTCCCTCCCCTGTAGTTAACTCGTTGGTGGCCAATGGGCCCTCTCCCCTCCCTCCCCCTCCTAATTAAAATCTCCCCCCCTATCATTGGTGGCAGTGGAGAGTACCGATCGGAGTCCCAGTTTAATCGCTGGGGCTCCGATCGGTAACCATGGCAACCGGGCGCTCCTCCTACTGGTAAGTGACAGATCATTAGGCAATGCGCCGCACAGACCTGTCACTTACCAGCCGGTCACAGACATCGCAGCTCGCAGGTAAGTATGATGCTTCTACAAATTGCTAAGTAACCATAGCAACCGGGACTGCAGTAGCGTCCCGGTTGCCATGGTTACCGATCGGAGCCCCAGCGATTAAACTGGGACTCCGATCGGTACTCTCCACTGCCACCAATGATAGGGGGGGAGATTTTAATTAGGAGGGGGAGAGGGGGGGGCACTGGCCACCAACGAGTTAACTACAGGGGAGGGAGGGGGGGGCCGGCTGCACTGGACAACGAAGAGTTAACTACAGGGGAGGGAGGGGGGTGCCCCACTGGCCACCAACGAGTTAACTACAGGGGAGGGAGGGGGGGGCCCCACTGGCCACCAACGAGTTAACTACAGGGGAGGGAGGGGGGGCCGGCCGCACTGGACAACGAAGAGTTAACTAACGATTCAAGTTAAAATATACCATCGGATTGGAGAAAACTCAGATCCGATGGTATAAAAGGGACTCCAGACTTTACATTGAAAGTCAATGGGGACGGATCCGTTTGCAATTGCACCATATTGTGTCAACATCAAACGGATCCGTCCCCATTGACTTGCATTATAATTCAGGACGGATCCGTTTGGCTCCGCGCGGCCTGGCGGACACCAAAACGACTATTTTTTCATGTCCGTGGATCCTCCAAAAATCAAGGAAGACCCACGGACGAAAAAACGGTCACGGACCTACGGAACCCGTTTTTGCGGACTGTAAAAAAAAAACGTTTGTGTGCATGAGGCCTTATGCTCAGTTCACACGTCACTTATTATCAGCCCGAAGCAGGTGCAGATCTATTCATGATCCAAAACGGAGATGGCGCGTGAACAGAATATTTGCTTGTCTTCTGTGTTTTGTACCCACTCCTGCTTTTGCCAGTTCTGATGGGACCGTACAGGCCTTACAGCGGCTACACAGACAGGATCCAGTGTGCGTCTCGCTTTTCAGAAGAAGGGTAAAATAAATGGTGATGTCAATAAGGCCAAACAGGGACAATAGTGGCCCCGTCACAGAGTGGTGATGGTGGCAACCGCATAAGGAGTCAGCACATTGGCCCAGTTGCAGAGTGGTGAGGTGGCAGTGGGAGAAGGTGGCAGCAGCACGTTGCCAGGAGTAAGGGTCCATTCACACGTCCGCAAAATGGATCCGCATCTGTTCCGCAATTTTGCGGAACGGGTGCAGACCCATTCATTCTCTATGGGGACGGAATGTGCTGTCCGCATCCACATTTGCGGATCCGCACTTCCGCATCCGTGCTTCCGTTTCCGCAAAAAAATAGAACATGTCCTATTCTTGTCCGCAATTGCAGACAAGAACAGGCATATTCTATTAGTGCCGGCAATGTGCGGTCCGCAAAATGCGGAACGCACATTGCCGCTTTCCGTGTTTTGCGGATCCGTGGCTCCGTGTATCCGCAAAACAGGTTGCGGATGTGTGAATGGAGCCTAGGGGGCAGTTTTTCACACCGTTCCGGTGTGGCAGCACGCTGCAGTCAGGACATTCCTGCCCGAATGATGTAGTCGGATGCATCAGGCACCGGTGTCCGGAAATCCTGGCTGATCCACGCCTGATTCATTTTAAGAAAGGTTAATCTCTCAACATTTTGAGGGTCATTTGCGAAGATATAGGCGCTTTTGTGTCGCATATCTGGTGAAGATTCTGTCGCACGCCATGTTGCCGTCAGGACCGTCTCTTTTGCCATTTACTAAGCCTGTTTTAGGCATAGAAAATGGTCTAAATGTAAGACGGCAAGGAAGCTCGGAAGATTCTTATATTTAGAGGCGGCGGCGGATCCGCTAAAGTTATGTAGAGGCCGGCGTCTTCATAACTCTGTCCTGCTGCTGGCGGGTGGTTTCTTCAGTAGGCGGGTGAAGAAAACTGCTCATCAGAGACTCTAGACTTGAGTTGGGAGGGATAGGTGTGCAGACAGCCTATCACACCTTATATACCCACCGAGGGATATGTGTGCAGACAGCCTATTACACCCCTTATATACCCACCGAGGGATATGTGTGCAGACAGCCTATCACACCTTATATACCCACTGAGAGATATGTGTGCAGACAGCCTATCACACCCCTTATATACCCACCGAGGGATATGTGTGCAGACAGCCTATCACACCTTATATACCCACGAGGGATCTGTGTGCAGACAGCCTATCACACCTTATATACCCACGAGGGATATGTGTGCAGACAGCCTATCACACCTTATATACCCACCGAGGGATATGTGTGCAGACAGCCTATCACACCTTATATACCCACGAGGGATAGGTGTGCAGACAGCCTATCACACCTTATATACCCACGAGGGATAGGTGTGCAGACAGCCTATCACACCTTATATACCCACCGAGAGATATGTGTGCAGACAGCCTATTACACCCCTTATATACCCACCGAGGGATATGTGTGCAGACAGCCTATCACACCTTATATACCCACTGAGAGATATGTGTGCAGACAGCCTATCACACCCCTTATATACCCACCGAGGGATATGTGTGCAGACAGCCTATCACACCTTATATACCCACGAGGGATCTGTGTGCAGACAGCCTATCACACCTTATATACCCACGAGGGATATGTGTGCAGACAGCCTATCACACCTTATATACCCACCGAGGGATATGTGTGCAGACAGCCTATCACACCTTATATACCCACGAGGGATATGTGTGCAGACAGCCTATCACACACCTTATATACCCACGAGGGATATGTGTGCAGACAGCCTATCACACCTTATATACCCACCGAGGATATGTGTGCAGACAGCCTATCACACACCTTATATACCCACGAGGGATATGTGTGCAGACAGCCTATCACACCTTATATACCCACGAGGGATATGTGTGCAGACAGCCTATCACACCTTATATACCCACGAGGGATCTGTGTGCAGACAGCCTATCACACCTTATATACCCACCGAGGGATCTGTGTGCAGACAGCCTATCACACCTTATATACCCACCGAGGGATATGTGTGCAGACAGCCTATCACACCTTATATACCCACCGAGGGATCTGTGTGCAGACAGCCTATCACACCTTATATACCCACCGAGGGATCTGTGTGCAGACAGCCTATCACACCCTTATATACCCACCGAGGGATATGTGTGCAGACAGCCTATCACACCTTATATACCCACGAGGGATCTGTGTGCAGACAGCCTATCACACCTTATATACCCACGAGGGATATGTGTGCAGACAGCCTATCACACCTTATATACCCACCGAGGGATATGTGTGCAGACAGCCTATCACACCTTATATACCCACGAGGGATATGTGTGCAGACAGCCTATCACACCTTATATACCCACGAGGGATATGTGTGCAGACAGCCTATCACACCTATACCACACACGAGGGATCTGTGTGCAGACAGCCTATCACACCTTATACCCACGAGGGATATGTGTGCAGACAGCCTATCACACCTTATATACCCACCGAGGGATATGTGTGCAGACAGCCTATCACACACCTTATATACCCACGAGGGATATGTGTGCAGACAGCCTATCACACCTTATATACCCACGAGGGATATGTGTGCAGACAGCCTATCACACCTTATATACCCACGAGGGATGTGTGCAGACAGCCTATCA
>NW_025334077.1:0-106952 GCF_014858855.1 Bufo gargarizans | reverse complement strand
TATTATACTGGGGGGCGCACTCAATGTTTATTATACTGGGGGGGGGCCGCACTCAATGTATATTATACTGGGGGGGGCCGCACTCAATGTATATTAGACTGGGGGGGGCCGCACTCAATGTATATTATACTGGGGGGGGCCGCACTCAATGTATATTATACTGGGGGTGGGCCGCACTCAATGTATATTATAACTGGGGGGGGCCGCACTCATGTTTAGTATACTGGGGGGGGCCGCACTCAATGTTTATTATACTGGGGGGGGGCCGCACTCAATGTTTATTATACTGGTGGGGGGGCCGCACTCAATGTTTATATACTGGGGGGGGGGGCCGCACTCAATGTTTATTATACTGGGGGGGGGGGGCCGCACCTCATGTATATTATACTGGGGGGGGGGGCCGCACTCAATGTATATTATACTGGGGGGGGGGAACGACGCACTCAATGTATATTATACTGGGGGGGCCGCAGCCTCAATGTATATTATACTGGGGGGGCCGCACTCAAGTATATTATACTGGGGGGGCCCCACTCAATGTATATTTATATGGGGTGGGGCCGCACTCAAATGTATATTATACTGGGGGGGGCCGCACTCAATGTATATTATACTGGGGGGGGGCCGAACTCAATGTATATTATACTGGGGGGGGGCCGCACTCATGTATATTATACTGGGGGGGGGGGGGGCGGTCCGCACTCAATGTATATTATACTGGGGGGGGGGGGCCGCACTCAATGTATATTATACTGGGGGGGGGGGGGGCCGCACTCAATGTATATTATACTGGGGGGGGGGGGGGGGCCGCACTCAATGTATATTATACTGGGGGGGGGGGGGCCGCACTCAATGTATATTATACTGGGGGGGGGGGGCCGCACTCAATGTATATTATACTGGGGGGGGGGCCGCACTCAATGTATATTATACTGGGGGGGGGGGCCGCACTCAATGTATATTATACTGGGGGGGGGGGGCCCGCACTCAATGTATATTATACTGGGGGGGGGGGGGGGGGGGGGGGCCGCACTCAATGTATATTATACTGGGGGGGGGGGGGGCGCCTCACATACATTGTCGGCTCCATGTGGATGACTCATCCACATGAACGAGCAGCAAGGACTGAGCTCTGAGGGGGAGTCATGAGGAGGCGTGGCCTTCACTAAACTGCCAGAGCCAAACCAGGAAGTTATCAGGACATTTACTGCTGGTAAGATTGAAAAAGCAAAGTGGGACAACCCCTTTAAGGACTGGCCCACCTGCTGTACGTACATGTGCAGGGCTGGTACAGCTTTTTTGGAAAATTAATGACGGCTTGGGACTCTCCACCTCGGCTCGGCACAAACCATCAGGTCCACCAGATGGAAGGGACGGACTGCAGCACCAGTAACTTGGCCAGGAGCACCTTCAGCTTCTGCGCCGTCGGATGAGTGCGCGCATACTACCGTCTCTTGGCAAATCACCTCTGTGATCGATTGCTGACGAAACAAGTGACGAGGGGGAGCATCAGGAGCTACAGATGACATGGAGGTCGATGGGAAGGAACGAGAGCTTCCTTCTGCTGATGCTGACGAGCCCTGACTGCTGGAGAGGGGGTACGGGCCAGTGGGAGATGCAGCGATTGCTGCATTAGGCTGTAAGACTAAACGAGTGGCACGGTTTTCCCAGGCCACTTTATGGTGACGCGCCACGTGTTGA
Organism: Bufo gargarizans; assembly: GCF_014858855.1. Taxonomy (NCBI): domain Eukaryota; kingdom Metazoa; phylum Chordata; class Amphibia; order Anura; family Bufonidae; genus Bufo; species Bufo gargarizans. The sequence goes on along the minus strand of NW_025334077.1, from coordinate 105,251 downwards.
CGCAGGGCCGCTTTGCCAACATGAGCACCCTGGCCACTCCTCACCTTCTGCCCACAGATCCTACATAACGTCCCCCAGCCACCATTTTAAGACAAACGGATTCCTTACCACGAAGTGCAAGAAAATTCGGATTCGTCACAAATTGTAGTTTTCCTAAACTACGGACTGAATTCTGCTCCGAATGCTTCACTTCACTCAACACTAAATGCCTTCCCCGATCTCCACCAGGGGAGGCGTTCCTTACCCGGAAGTGCGTGGTCCCGGGTTTTAGCCCTCTCTCTAAGGCTGTGGTCACATTGGATCAAGGCATCTCGGGGGTTAAATGTCGAGGGTCGGCATTACCGACAATTATGGACATTAGCTGCGCCATCTTTAAAGACCTCTGTTGTAAATATACGGCGGATGTCAGGAAGGAGTTAACATCACTTCTCTCACCTACCCCATTATTCTAATCTAAAGTATCTTAAGAGACGCCCGACGGAGAGGCCAAAGTAGCCTCAAAAGCTTGCAATTTATGGAGGTAGCCATTAACCAGTTCCTGACCGCTGACGAATCTCATTCCCTTTTTCCTTTCTATGTATTGGCTAACGCAGTACAAATATATACTACTGTATGGCAAGAAGTGGTTACAGCAGCTCCTCCTACTGGCTGAGTGCATTACTGCAGCATACCATAGAGAACACTGCGATGAGCAGCTCCACCTGGTGGCTGAGAATGTCAGTGCATGCCATGAATGAGTGCCGGAGAAATGGACATGTGACATACACTGACGATGTAGGGAGCTGCCGTCAGTTTGTCTAAAGGCCCATTTACATGTCTGTGCATTCATTATTATACTTACTGCGGTCATAGAACTTATGTATGAGCCTGTGTGATCGCCTGGAGTGATCTGGTATCTGAGCCTGACGCCGGTGGTGGTCAGTGTATTGTTTGTGACTAGTATCATAAATGAGTGTACGGTATGTATATAGATATATACACACCGTATACCGTGACTCCATCAGAGGAAGGACCATGCATCAGAACACTGTGCCCCTCACTGATCCGGCCACGGTTTACAACAGTGTAATTCATATACTGGCCACTAGATGGCAGAGTGTCAGGGGGTTTATTCACTTTATGCACTTATATAGCGGTGACATATCCTGCATGCTTTACAGACATTAGCATCAGGCTGTCCCCAATGGAGCTCACAATTTGAGGTCCCTATCAGTACGTCTTTGGAGTGTGGGAGGAATCTGGAGAAAATAGAGGTAGACATTCTCATCACTTATATATCACTGACATATTCCACAGCGCTGTACAGACATTCTCATCACTTATATATCACTGACATATTCCACAGCGCTGCACAGACATTCTCATCACTTATATATCGCTGACATATTCCACAGCGCTGTACAGACATTCTCATCCCTTATATATCGCTGACATATTCCACAGCGCTGTACAGACATTCTCATCACTTATATATCACTGACATATTCCACAGCGCTGTACAGACATTCTCATCACTTATATATCACTGACATATCCCACAGCGCTGTACAGACATTCTCATCACTTATATATCGCTGACATATTCCACAGCACTGTACAGATATTCTCATCCCTTATATATCACTGGCATATTCCACAGCGCTGTACAGACATTCTCATCACTTATATATCACTGACATATTCCGCAGCACTGTACAGACATTCTCATCACTTATATATCACTGACATATTCCACAGCACTGTACAGATATTCTCATCCCTTATATATCACTGACATATTCCACAGCGCTGTACAGACATTCTCATCACTTATATATCACTGACATATCCCACAGCGCTGTACAGACATTCTCATCACTTATATATCGCTGACATATTCCACAGCACTGTACAGATATTCTCATCCCTTATATATCACTGGCATATTCCACAGCGCTGTACAGACATTCTCATCACTTATATATCACTGACATATTCCACAGCACTGTACAGACATTCTCATCACTTATATATCACTGACATATTCCACAGCACTGTACAGATATTCTCATCCCTTATATATCACTGACATATTCCACAGCGCTGTACAGACATTCTCATCACTTATATATCACTGACATATTCCACAGCGCTGCACAGACATTCTCATCACTTATATATCACTGACATATTCCACAGCGCTGTACAGACATTCTCATCACTTATATATCACTGACATTCCACAGCGCTGTACAGATATTCTCATCACTGATATATCACTGACATATTCCACAGCGCTGTACAGACATTCTCATCACTGATATATCACTGACATTCTCATCACTTATATATCACTGACATATTCCACAGCGCTGTACAGACATTCTCATCACTTCTATATCACCGATATATTCCACAGCGCTGTACAGACATTCTCATCACTTATATATCACTGACATATTCCACAGCGCTGTACAGACATTCTCATCACTTATATATCACTGACATATTCCACAGCGCTGTACAGACATTCCCATCACTTATATATCACTGACATATCCCACAGCGCTGCACAGACATTCTCATCACTTATATATCACTGACATATTCCACAGCGCTGTACAGACATTCTCATCGGCCTCGGATTCCCCGGCAAATCCACGTCGTTCCATTGCGTTACCCCTGGAGATTGCTGATCTGTCACGGCGTTCTACAGCCACATGTGGCAGAGGAGACGACATGAGGTCATGGTCCGGCCTGAACCATGAGCGGACGACGGTCCTGAATGCGGTAAGACTGCAGGACCCAAACCCAAGTGAGCGCCTGCGCAGGTGATGCAACCTGTAACCTGCCGCCCATGAAGCGGCTGATAACAGGGAGCAGTAGGTTGCATTCAGCTGCATAAACAATGGGGACGCTCCATCGATGCCATCGCCTCCATCTTTGTCATGTGATCAGGGGTAATGGGAATAACATGGAGATACAGAATGTGTAGTTCCGGATTTCAGCCGCTAGAGGGCGCTGGAGCACAAGCCTGGAAATGATCCCCCAAAAATCGCTGACTGGTGGTAGAGTATAGTGTGCAGTGTCACCTACCTGACGGCTCCGGGGCCAATCCACTAAACTCGATGTGTACTGCGCGTGTATGCCACCAAGATCTCCTGAGGTAGGTACATACAAGAGACCGGCCGGTGACACCTTCAGGGGCGGCCGTCACCGTTACTGTGTGCTATGGCGTTAATCATCACATATCAGGCAGTTCTAACACATCTCAACATCTCTGCCTGCTGTCAGTGAATGGGTATCATCAAAACCTCCCTGACTCAGTCCTGCTCACACAGCTGATCAGTATACAGCCCAAAGCTTCACCTGCTCCATCATGGGAAACCTTCAGATTGGTGCTCCCCACAGAGGTGTGGGAACCCTGTTCAAAGGGAACCTGTCATGTGGATATTTGATTATAATCTAACTAATTATATACAATCATTAACTACTAAAAAGTACCTTAGATGTATTCACTTACTGGTGTGACAGATGGTTACCTCATAATATACACACAAAGATGCCGCATGCCATATGCTAATGAGCTGATTTGAGTCCAGCGTGATGTCAGTGAGTCCAGCGTTTTTTAATTCAGAGCTACAGCCACTCCCCTGCCCACCTGCTGCTGATACATATGGAAAAAAGCTGTCATTCAGCAGCAGGTGGGCGGGGAGAGAGTCAGGAGCTCATGAATATTCATGACTCATCATTATGAGCTGGAGCTTTTCAATACAAGATGTTGGCAGATTGATTGGGTCAATTAAAGAAAGTGACCCAGCATTTTGCTAAGAGAATCAGTCACTTATTTATGTTGCCCTTAGTTAGGACACCATAAAACTGGTGACAGGTTCCCTTTAAAGCCAAAATTATCAGTGATGAAGGACACAGCGGGGGCAGGGTCATGGTGTCTGTGGACAGTGCTGTGTATAAACCTCTAGGCACACAGCGGGGGCAGGGTCATGGTGTCTGTGGACAGTGCTGTGTGTAAACCTCTAGGCACACAGCGGGGGCAGGGTCATGGTGTCTGTGGACAGTGCTGTGTATAATCCTCTAGGCGCACAGCGGGGGCAGGGTCATGGTGTCTGTGGACAGTGCTGTGTATAAACCTCTAGGCACACAGCGGGGGCAGGGTCATGGGGTCTGTGGACAGTGCTGTGTATAAACCTCTAGGCACACAGCGGGGGCAGGGTCATGGAGTCTGTGGACAGTGCTGTCTGTAAACCTCTAGGCACACAGCGGGGGCAGGGTCATGGAGTCTGTGGACAGTGCTGTCTGTAAACCTCTAGGCGCACAGCGGGGGCAGGGTCATGGTGTCTGTGGACAGTGCTGTCTGTAAACCTCTAGGCACACAGCGGGGGCAGGGTCATGGTGTCTGTGGACAGTGCTGTGTATAAACCTCTAGGCACACAGCGGGGGCAGGGTCATGGTGTCTGTGGACAGTGCTGTCTGTAAACCTCTAGGCACACAGCGGGGGCAGGGTCATGGAGTCTGTGGACAGTGCTGTCTGTAAACCTCTAGGCGCACAGCGGGGGCAGGGTCATGGTGTCTGTGGACAGTGCTGTGTATAAACCTCTAGGCACACAGCGGGGGCAGGGTCATGGTGTCTGTGGACAGTGCTATGTATAAACCTCTAGGCGCACAGCGGGGGCCGGGTCATGGTGTCTGTGGACAGTGCTGTCTGTAAACCTCTAGGCACACAGCGGGGGCAGGGTCATGGTGTCTGTGGACAGTGCTGTGTATAAACCTCTAGGCACACAGCGGGGGCAGGGTCATGGTGTCTGTGGACAGTGCTGTGTATATACCTCTAGGCACACAGCGGGGGCAGGGTCATGGTGTCTGTGGACAGTGCTATGTATAAACCTCTAGGCACACAGCGGGGGCCGGGTCATGGTGTCTGTGGACAGTGCTGTGTATAAACCTCTAGGCACACAGCGGGGGCAGGGTCATGGAGTCTGTGGACAGTGCTGTGTATAAACCTCTAGGCACACAGCGGGGGCAGGGTCATGGTGTCTATGGACAGTGCTGTGTATAAACCTCTAGGCACACAGCAGGGCAGGGTCATGGTGTCTGTGGACAGTGCTGTGTATAAACCTCTAGGCACACAGCGGGGGCAGGGTCATGGTGTCTGTGGACAGTGCTGTCTGTAAACCTCTAGGCACACAGCGGGGGCAGGGTCCATGGTGTCCTGTGGACAGTGCTGTGTATAAACCTCTAGGCACACAGCGGGGGCCGGGTCATGGTGTCTGTGGACAGTGCTGTGTATAAACCTCTAGGCACACAGCGGGGGCAGGGTCATGGTGTCTGTGGACAGTGCTGTGTATAATCCTCTAGGCACACAGCGGGGGCAGGGTCATGGTGTCTGTGGACAGTGCTGTCTGTAAACCTCTAGGCACACAGCGGGGGCAGGGTCATGGTGTCTGTGGACAGTGCTGTCTGTATAACCTCTAGGCACACAGCGGGGGCAGGGTCATGGTGTCTGTGGACAGTGCTGTTGTATAAACCTCTAGGCACACAGCGGGGGCAGGGTCATGGTGTCTGTGGACAGTGCTGTGTATAAACCTCTAGGCACACAGCGGGGGCAGGGTCATGGTGTCTGTGGACAGTGCTGTGTATAAACCTCTAGGCACACAGCGGGGGCAGGGTCATGGTGTCTGTGGACAGTGCTGTCTGTAAACCTCTAGGCACACAGCGGGGGCAGGGTCATGGTGTCTGTGGACAGTGCTGTCTGTAAACCTCTAGGCACACAGCGGGGGCAGGGTCATGGTGTCTGTGGACAGTGCTGTTGTATAAACCTCTAGGCACACAGCGGGGGGCAGGGTCATGGTGTCTGTGGACAGTGCTATGTATAAACCTCTAGGCGCACAGCGGGGGCCGGGTCATGGTGTCTGTGGACAGTGCTGTCTGTAAACCTCTAGGCACACAGCGGGGGCAGGGTCATGGTGTCTGTGGACAGTGCTGTGTATAAACCTCTAGGCACACAGCGGGGGCAGGGTCATGGTGTCTGTGGACAGTGCTGTGTATATACCTCTAGGCACACAGCGGGGGCAGGGTCATGGTGTCTGTGGACAGTGCTATGTATAAACCTCTAGGCACACAGCGGGGGCCGGGTCATGGTGTCTGTGGACAGTGCTGTGTATAAACCTCTAGGCACACAGCGGGGGCAGGGTCATGGAGTCTGTGGACAGTGCTGTGTATAAACCTCTAGGCACACAGCGGGGGCAGGGTCATGGTGTCTGTGGACAGTGCTGTGTATAAACCTCTAGGCACACAGCAGGGGCAGGGTCATGGTGTCTGTGGACAGTGCTGTGTATAAACCTCTAGGCACACAGCGGGGGCAGGGTCATGGTGTCTGTGGACAGTGCTGTCTGTAAACCTCTAGGCACACAGCGGGGGCAGGGTCATGGTGTCTGTGGACAGTGCTGTCTGTAAACCTCTAGGCGCACAGCGGGGGCAGGGTCATGGTGTCTGTGGACAGTGCTGTGTATAAACCTCTAGGCACACAGCGGGGGCAGGGTCATGGTGTCTGTGGACAGTGCTATGTATAAACCTCTAGGCACACAGCGGGGGCCGGGTCATGGTGTCTGTGGACAGTGCTGTGTATAAACCTCTAGGCACACAGCGGGGGCAGGGTCATGGTGTCTGTGGACAGTGCTGTGTATAAACCTCTAGGCACACAGCGGGGGCAGGGTCATGGTGTCTGTGGACAGTGCTGTGTATAAACCTCTAGGCACACAGCGGGGGCAGGGTCATGGTGTCTGTGGACAGTGCTGTCTGTAATCCTCTAGGTACACAGCGGGGGCAGGGTCATGGTGTCTGTGGACAGTGCTGTGTATAAACCCTCTAGGCACACAGCGGGGGCAGGGTCATGGTGTCTGTGGACAGTGCTGTCTGTAAACCTCTAGGCACACAGCGGGGGCAGGGTCATGGTGTCTGTGGACAGTGCTGTCTGTAAACCTCTAGGCACACAGCGGGGGCAGGGTCATGGTGTCTGTGGACAGTGCTGTGTAGAAACCTCTAGGCACACTGCGGGGGCCTGGTCATGGTGTCTGTGGACAGTGCTGTGTATAATCCTCTAGGCACACAGCGGGGGCCGGGTCATGGTGTCTGTGACAGTGCTGTGTATAAACCTCTAGGCACACAGCGGGGGCCGGGTCATGGTGTCTGTGGACAGTGCTGTGTATAAACCTCTAGGCACACAGCGGGGGCAGGGTCATGGTGTCTGTGGACAGTGCTGTGTATAAACCTCTAGGCACACAGCGGGGGCAGGGTCATGGTGTCTGTGGACAGTGCTGTGTATAAACCTCTAGGCACACAGCGGGGGCCGGGTAATGGTGTCTGTGGACAGTGCTGTGTATAAACCTCTAGGCACACAGCGGGGGCCGGGTCATGGTGTCTGTGGACAGTGCTGTCTGTAAACCTCTAGGCACACAGCGGGGGCAGGGTCATGGTGTCTGTGGACAGTGCTGTGTATAAACCTCTAGGCACACAGCGGGGGCAGGGTCATGGTGTCTGTGGACAGTGCTGTCTGTAAACCTCTAGGCACACAGCGGGGCAGGGTCATGGTGTCTGTGGACAGTGCTGTCTGTAAACCTCTAGGCACACAGCGGGGGCCGGGTCATGGTGTCTGTGGACAGTGCTGTGTATAATCCTCTAGGCACACAGCGGGGGCCGGGTCATGGTGTCTGTGGACAGTGCTGTCTGTAAACCTCTAGGCACACAGCGGGGCAGGGTCATGGTGTCTGTGGACAGTGCTGTCTGTAAACCTCTAGGCACACAGCGGGGGCAGGGTCATGGTGTCTGTGGACAGTGCTGTGTATAAACCTCTAGGCACACAGCGGGGGCCAGGGTCATGGTGTCTGTGGACAGTGCTGTCTGTAAACCTCTAGGCACACAGCGGGGGCAGGTCATGGTGTCTGTGGACAGTGCTGTGTATAACCTCTAGGCACACAGCGGGGGCCGGGTCATGGTGTCTGTGGACAGTGCCTGTGTATAAACCTCTAGGCACACAGCGGGGGCAGGGTCATGGTGTCTGTGGACAGTGCTGTGTATAAACCTCTAGGCACACAGCGGGGGCAGGGTCATGGTGTCTGTGGACAGTGCTGTGTATAAACCTCTAGGCACACAGCGGGGGCAGGGTCATGGTGTCTGTGGGACAGTGCTGTCTGTAAACCTCTAGGCACACAGCGGGGGCCGGGTCATGGTGTCTGTGGACAGTGCTGTCTGTATAACCTCTAGGCACACAGCGGGGGCAGGGTCATGGTGTCTGTGGACAGTGCTGTCTGTATAAACCTCTAGGCACACAGCGGGGGCAGGGTCATGGTGTCTGTGGACAGTGCTGTCTGTATAAACCTCTAGGCACACAGCGGGGGCCGGGTCATGGTGTCTGTGGACAGTGCTGTCTGTAAACCTCTAGGCACACAGCGGGGGCCGGGTCATGGTGTCTGTGGACAGTGCTGTGTATAAACCTCTAGGCACACAGCGGGGGCAGGGTCATGGTGTCTGTGGACAGTGCTGTGTATAAACCTCTAGGCACACAGCGGGGGCAGGGTCATGGTGTCTGTGGACAGTGCTGTGTATAAACCTCTAGGCACACAGCGGGGGCAGGGTCATGGTGTCTGTGGACAGTGCTGTGTATAAACCTCTAGGCACACAGCGGGGGCAGGGTCATGGTGTCTGTGGACAGTGCTGTGTATAACCTCTAGGCACACAGCGGGGGCCGGGTCATGGTGTCTGTGGACAGTGCTGTCGTAAACCTCTAGGCACACAGCGGGGGCAGGGTCATGGTGTCTGTGGACAGTGCTGTGTATAAACCTCTAGGCACACAGCGGGGGCAGGGTCATGGTGTCTGTGGACAGTGCTGTGTATAACCTCTAGGCACACAGCGGGGGCAGGGTCATGGTGTCTGTGGACAGTGCTGTGTATAAACCTCTAGGCACACAGCGGGGGCCGGGTCATGGTGTCTGTGGACAGTGCTGTCTGTATAAACCTCTAGGCACACAGCGGGGGCAGGGTCATGGTGTCTGTGGACAGTGCTGTCTGTAAACCTCTAGGCACACAGCGGGGGCAGGGTCATGGTGTCTGTGGACAGTGCTGTGTATAAACCTCTAGGCACACAGCGGGGGCAGGGTCATGGTGTCTGTGGACAGTGCTGTGTATAACCTCTAGGCACACAGCGGGGCAGGGTCATGGTGTCTGTGGACAGTGCTGTGTATAAACCTCTAGGCACACAGCGGGGGCCGGGTCATGGTGTCTGTGGACAGTGCTGTGTATAAACCTCTAGGCACACAGCGGGGGCAGGGTCATGGTGTCTGTGGACAGTGCTGTGTATAAACCTCTAGGCACACAGCGGGGGCAGGGTCATGGTGTCTGTGGACAGTGCTGTGTATAAACCTCTAGGCACACAGCGGGGGCAGGGTCATGGTGTCTGTGGACAGTGCTGTGTATAACCTCTAGGCACACAGCGGGGGCAGGGTCATGGTGTCTGTGGACAGTGCTGTGTATAACTCTAGCACACAGCGGGGCAGGGTCATGGTGTCTGTGGACAGTGCTGTGTATAAACCTCTAGGCACACAGCGGGGGCAGGGTCATGGTGTCTGTGGACAGTGCTGTCTGTAAACCTCTAGGCACACAGCGGGGCAGGGTCATGGTGTCTGTGGACAGTGCTGTCTGTATACCTCTAGGCACACAGCGGGGGCCGGTCATGGTGTCTGTGGACAGTGCTGTTGTATAACCTCTAGGCACACAGCGGGGGCCGGGTCATGGTGTCTGTGGACAGTGCTGTCTGTAAACCTCTAGGCACACAGCGGGGGCAGGGTCATGGTGTCGGTGGACAGTGCTGTGTATAACCTCTAGGCACCAGCGGGGGCAGGGTCAATGGTGTCTGTGGACAGTGCTGTCTGTAAAACCTCTAGGCACACAGCGGGGGCATGGTCAGGGTGTCTGTGGACAGTGCTGTCGTATAAACCTCTAGGCACACAGCGGGGGGCCCGGGTCCATGGTGTCTGTGGACAGTGCTGTTGTATAACCTCTAGGCACACAGCGGGGGCAGGGTCATGGTGTCTGTGGACAGTGCTGTGTATAAACCTCTAGGCACACAGCGGGGGCCGGGTCATGGTGTCTGTGGACAGTGCTGTGTATAAACCTCTAGGCACACAGCGGGGGCAGGGTCATGGTGTCTGTGGACAGTGCTGTGTATAAACCTCTAGGCACACAGCGGGGGCCGGGTCATGGTGTCTGTGGACAGTGCTGTCGTATAAACCTCTAGGCACACAGCGGGGGGCAGGGTCATGGTGTCTGTGGACAGTGCTGTCTGATAAACCTCTAGGCACACAGCGGGGCCGGGTCATGGTGTCTGTGGACAGTGCTGTGTATAAACCTCTAGGCACACAGCGGGGGCAGGGTCATGGTGTCTGTGGACAGTGCTGTCGTATAAACCTCTAGGCACACAGCGGGGGCCGGGTCATGGTGTCTGTGGACAGTGCTGTCTGTATAACCTCTAGGCACACAGCGGGGGCAGGGGTCATGGTGTCCTGTGGACAGTGCTGTGTATAACCTCTAGGCACACAGCGGGGGCAGGGTCATGGTGTCTGTGGACAGTGCTGTGTATAACCTCTAGGCACACAGCGGGGGCCGGGTCATGGTGTCTGTGGACAGTGCTGTCTGTAACCTCTAGGCACACAGCGGGGGCAGGGTCATGGTGTCTGTGGACAGTGCTGTGTATAAACCTCTAGGCACACAGCGGGGGCCGGGTCATGGTGTCTGTGGACAGTGCTGTGTATAAACCTCTAGGCACACAGCGGGGGCCGGGTCATGGTGTCTGTGGACAGTGCTGTGTATAAACCTCTAGGCACACAGCGGGGGCCGGGTCATGGTGTCTGTGGACAGTGCTGTCTATAAACCTCTAGGCACACAGCGGGGCCGGGTCATGGTGTCTGTGGACAGTGCTGTCTGTAAACCTCTAGGCACACAGCGGGGGCCAGGGTCATGGTGTCTGTGGACAGTGCTGTGTATAACCTCTAGGCACACAGCGGGGGCAGGGTCATGGTGTCTGTGGACAGTGCTGTGTATAAACCTCTAGGCACACAGCGGGGGCAGGGTCATGGTGTCTGTGGACAGTGCTGTTGTATAAACCTCTAGGCACACAGCGGGGGCAGGGTCATGGTGTCTGTGGACAGTGCTGTGTATAAACCTCTAGGCACACAGCGGGGGCAGGGTCATGGTGTCTGTGGACAGTGCTGTGTATAAACCTCTAGGCACACAGCGGGGGCAGGGTCATGGTGTCTGTGGACAGTGCTGTGTATAAACCTCTAGGCACACAGCGGGGCAGGGTCATGGTGTCTGTGGACAGTGCTGTGTATAACCTCTAGGCACACAGCGGGGGCAGGGTCATGGTGTCTGTGGACAGTGCTGTGCTGTAAACCTCTAGGCACACAGCGGGGGCCGGGTCATGGTGTCTGTGGACAGTGCTGTCTGTATAACCTCTAGGCACACAGCGGGGGCAGGGTCATGGTGTCTGTGGACAGTGCTGTCTGTAAACCTCTAGGCACACAGCGGGGGCCGGGTCATGGTGTCTGTGGACAGTGCTGTGTATAACCTCTAGGCACACAGCGGGGGCAGGGTCATGGTGTCTGTGGACAGTGCTGTGTATAAACCTCTAGGCACACAGCGGGGGCCGGGTCATGGTGTCTGTGGACAGTGCTGTGTATAAACCTCTAGGCACACAGCGGGGCAGGGTCATGGTGTCTGTGGACAGTGCTGTTGTAAACCTCTAGGCACACAGCGGGGGGCCGGGTCATGGTGTCTGTGGACAGTGCTGTGTATAAACCTCTAGGCACACAGCGGGGGCAGGGTCATGGTGTCTGTGGACAGTGCTGTGTATAAACCTCTAGGCACACAGCGGGGGCAGGGTCATGGTGTCTGTGGACAGTGCTGTCTGTAAACCTCTAGGCACACAGCGGGGGCAGGGTCATGGTGTCTGTGGACAGTGCTGTGTATAAACCTCTAGGCACACAGCGGGGGCAGGGTCATGGTGTCTGTGGACAGTGCTGTCTGTAAACCTCTAGGCACACAGCGGGGGCCGGGTCATGGTGTCTGTGGACAGTGCTGTCTGTAAACCTCTAGGCACACAGCGGGGGCCGGGTCATGGTGTCTGTGGACAGTGCTGTGTATAAACCTCTAGGCACACAGCGGGGGCAGGGTCATGGTGTCTGTGGACAGTGCTGTCTGTAAACCTCTAGGCACACAGCGGGGGCAGGGTCATGGTGTCTGTGGACAGTGCTGTTGTATAACCTCTAGGCACACAGCGGGGGCAGGGTCATGGTGTCTGTGGACAGTGCTGTCTGTAAACCTCTAGGCACACAGCGGGGGCAGGGTCATGGTGTCTGTGGACAGTGCTGTGTATAAACCTCTAGGCACACAGCGGGGGCCGGGTCATGGTGTCTGTGGACAGTGCTGTGTATAAACCTCTAGGCACACAGCGGGGGCCGGGTCATGGTGTCTGTGGACAGTGCTGTGTATAAACCTCTAGGCACACAGCGGGGCAGGGTCATGGTGTCTGTGGACAGTGCTGTGTATAAACCTCTAGGCACACAGCGGGGGCCGGGTCATGGTGTCTGTGGACAGTGCTGTGTGTAATACCTCTAGGCACACAGCGGGGGCAGGGTCATGGTGTCTGTGGACAGTGCTGTGTATAACCTCTAGGCACACAGCGGGGGCAGGGTCATGGTGTCTGTGGACAGTGCTGTCGTATAACCTCTAGGCACACAGCGGGGGCAGGGTCATGGTGTCTGTGGACAGTGCTGTGTAAACCTCTAGGCACACAGCGGGGGCAGGGTCATGGTGTCTTGTGGACAGTGCTGTGGATAACCTCTAGGCACACAGCGGGGGCCAGGGTCATGGTGTCTGTGGACAGTGCTGTCTGTAAACCTCTAGGCACACAGCGGGGGCCGGGTCATGGTGTCTGTGGACAGTGCTGTGTAAACCTCTAGGCACACAGCGGGGGCAGGGTCATGGTGTCTGTGGACAGTGCTGTGTATAATCCTCTAGGCACACAGCGGGGGCCGGGTCATGGTGTCTGTGGACAGTGCTGTCTGTAAACCTCTAGGCACACAGCGGGGCCGGGTCATGGTGTCTGTGGACAGTGCTGTGTATAAATCCTCTAGGCACACAGCGGGGGCCGGGTCATGGTGTCTGTGGACAGTGCTGTGTATAAACCTCTAGGCACCAGCGGGGGCCGGGTCATGGTGTCTGTGGACAGTGCTGTCTGTAAACCTCTAGGCACACAGCGGGGCAGGGTCATGGTGTCTGTGGACAGTGCTGTCTGTAAACCTCTAGGCACACAGCGGGGCAGGGTCATGGTGTCTGTGGACAGTGCTGTGTATAAATCCTCTAGGCACACAGCGGTGGCAGGGTCATGGTGTCTGTGGACAGTGCTGTCTGTATAAACCTCTAGGCACACAGCGGGGCAGGGTCATGGTGTCTGGTGGACAGTGCTGGTGTATAAACCTCTAGGCACACAGCGGGGGGCAGGGTCATGGTGTCTGTGGACAGTTGCTGTCTGTATACCTCTAGGCACACAGCGGGGGCCGGGTCATGGTGTCTGTGACAGTGCTGTCGTATAAACCTCTAGGCACACAGCGGGGGCCGGGTCATGGTGTCCTGTGGACAGTGCTGCTGTATAACCTCTAGGCACACAGCGGGGGCAGGGTCATGGTGTCTGTGGACAGTGCTGTGTATAAACCCTAGGCACACAGCGGGGGCAGGGTCATGGTGTCCTGTGGACAGTGCTGTGTATAATCCTCTAGCACACAGCGGGGGCAGGGTCATGGTGTCTGTGGACAGTGCTGTGTAAACCTCTAGGCACACAGCGGGGGCAGGGTCATGGTGTCTGTGGACAGTGCTGTCTGTAAACCTCTAGGCACACAGGGGGGCAGGGTCATGGTGTCTGTGGACAGTGCTGTGTATAAACCTCTAGGCACACAGCGGGGGCAGGGTCATGGTGTCTGTGGACAGTGCTGTTGTAAACCTCTAGGCACACAGCGGGGGGCAGGGTCATGGTGTCTGTGGACAGTGCTGTGTAGTAAACCTCTAGGCACACAGCGGGGGCAGGGTCATGGTGTCTGTGGACAGTGCTGTGTATATACCTCTAGGCACCAGCGGGGGCAGGGTCATGGTGTCTGTGACAGTGCTGGTTATAAACCTCTAGGCACACAGCGGGGGCAGGGTCATGGTGTCTGTGGAAGTGCTGTGTATAAACCTCTAGGCACACAGCGGGGGCCGGGTCATGGGTCTGTGGACAGTGCTGTGCTATAAACCTCTAGGCACACAGCGGGGGCAGGGTCATGGTGTCTGTGGACAGTGCTGTTGTATAACCTCTAGGCACACAGCGGGGGCAGGGGTCATGTGTCTGTGGCAGTGCTGTGTATAACTCTAGCCGGGGACAGTGCTGTCTGTAAACCTCTAGGCACACAGCGGGGCCGGGTCATGGTGTCTGTGGACAGTGCTGTCTATAAACCTCTAGGCACACAGCGGGGGCCGGGTCATGGTGTCTGTGGACAGTGCTGTGTATAAACCTCTAGGCACACAGCGGGGGCCGGGTCATGGTGTCTGTGGACAGTGCTGTGTATAAACCTCTAGGCACACAGCGGGGGCCGGGTCATGGTGTCTGTGGACAGTGCTGTGTATAAACCTCTAGGCACACAGCGGGGGCAGGGTCATGGTGTCTGTGGACAGTGCTGTCTGTAATCCTCTAGGCACACAGCGGGGGGCAGGGTCATGGTGTCTGTGGACAGTGCTGTGTATAAATCCTCTAGGCACACAGCGGGGCAGGGTCATGGTGTCTGTGGACAGTGCTGTCTGTAAACCTCTAGGCACACAGCGGGGGCCGGGTCATGGTGTCTGTGGACAGTGCTGTGTATAAACCTCTAGGCACACAGCGGGGACGGGTCATGGTGTCTGTGGACAGTGCTGTCTATAAACCTCTAGGCACACAGCGGGGCCGGTTCATGGTGTCCTGTGGACAGTGCTGTCTGTATAAAAAAAACCCCCCTCTAGGCACACAGCGGGGCCAGGTCAGGGTGTCTGTGGACAGTGGCTTGTCTGTAGAAATCCTCTAGGCACACAGCGGGGGGCCGGGTCATGGTGTCTGGTGGACAGTGCTGGTCTGTAAATCCTCTAGGCACACAGCAGGGGGCCGGGTCAGGGTTTGGGGGTGTCTGTGGACAGTGCTTGTATGTAATCCTCTAAGGCACAACAGCGGGGGCCGGGGCATGGTGTCCTGTGGACAGTGCTGGTGGTATAACTCTCCTAGGCACACAGCGGGGGCAGGTTCAATGGTGTCTGTGGAACAGTGCTGTGTATGAAAACCTCTAGGCACACAGCGGGGTGCAGGGTCATGGGTGTCTGTGGACAGTAGCTGTCTGTAATATACTCTAGGGCATACACATGCGGGGGCAGGGTCATGGTGTCCGGTGGACAGTGCTGTCTGTATATCTCTAGGCACACAGCTGGGGCAGGGGTCATGGTGTCTGTGGACAGTGCTGTGTATAACCCTATAGGCACACAGCGGGGGCAGGGTCATGTGTCTGTGGACAGTGCGTGCTATAAACCTCTAGGCACACAGCGGGGCCGGGTCATGGTGTCTGTGGACAGTGCTGTTGTAAAACCTCTAGGCACACAGCGGGGGCAGGGGTCATGGTGTCTGTGGACAGGGCTGTCTGTAAACCCTCTAGGCACACAGCGGGGGCAGGGTCATGGTGTCTGTGGACAGTGCTGTGTATAAACCTCTAGGCACACAGCGGGGGCCAGGGTCATGGTGTCTGTGGACAGTGCTGGTCTGTAATCCTCTAGGCACACAGCGGGGGCAGGGTCATGGTGTCTGTGGACAGTGCTGTGTAAACCTCTAGGCACACAGCGGGGGCAGGGTCATGGTGTCCTGTGGACAGTGCTGTCTGTAAACCTCTAGGCACACAGCGGGGGCAGGGTCATGGTGTCTGTGGACAGTGCTGTGTATAAACCTCTAGGCACACAGCGGGGGCAGGGTCATGGTGTCTGTGGACAGTGCTGTGTATAACTCCTCTAGGCACACAGCGGGGGCAGGGTCATGGTGTCTGTGGACAGTGCTGTGTAAACCTCTAGGCACACAGCGGGGGCCGGGTCATGGTGTCTGTGGACAGTGCTGTGTAAACCTCTAGGCACACAGCGGGGGCAGGGTCATGGTGTCTGTGGACAGTGCTGTCTGTAAACCTCTAGGCACACAGCGGGGGCAGGTCATGGTGTCTGTGGACAGTGCTGTGTATAACCTCTAGGCACACAGCGGGGCCGGGTCATGGTGTCTGTGGACAGTGCTGTGTATAACCTCTAGGCACACAGCGGGGGCAGGGTCATGGTGTCTGTGGACAGTGCTGTCTATAAACCTCTAGGCACACAGCGGGGGCCGGGTCATGGTGTCTGTGGACAGTGCTTGTATAAACCTCTAGGCACACAGCGGGGGCAGGGTCATGGTGTCTGTGGACAGTGCTGTTGTAAACCTACTGGCACACACGGGGGCCGGGTCATGGTGTCTGTGGACAGTGCTTCTGTATAACCTCTAGGGCACACAGCGGGGGCAGGGTCATGGTGTCTGTGGACAGGCTGTCTGTAAACCTCTAGGCACACAGCGGGGGCAGGGTCATGGTGTCTGTGGACAGGCTGTTGTATAACCTCTAGGCACACAGCGGGGGCCGGGGTCATGGTGTATGTGGACAGTGCTGTGTATAAACCTCTAGGCACACAGCGGGGCAGGGTCATGGTGTCTGTGGACAGTGCGTGTATAACCTCTAGGCACACAGCGGGGGCAGGGGTCATGGTGTCTGTGGACAGTGCTGTGTATAAACCTCTAGGCACACAGCTGGGGGGCCAGGGTCATGGTGTCTGTGGACAGTGTCGTGTATAATCCTCTAGGCACACAGCGGTGGGCAGGGTCATGTGTCTGTGGACAGTGCTGTCTGTAAACCTCTAGGCACACAGCGGGGGCCGTGTCATGGTGTATGTGGACAGTGCTGTGTATAACCCTCTAGCACACAGCGGGGGCAGGGTCATGGTGTCTGTGGACAGTGCTGTCTGTAAACCTCTAGGCACCAGCGGGGGCAGGGTCATGGTGTCTGTGGACAGTGCTGTGTATAAACCTCTAGGCACACAGCGGGGGCCGGGTCATGGTTGTCTGTGGACAGTGCTGTGTAAACATCTAGGACACACAGCGGGGGCAGGGTCATGGTGTCTGTGGACAGTGCGGTCTGAATCCTCTAGCACACAGCGGGGCCGGGTCATGGTGTCTGTGGACAGTGCTGTCTGTAAACCTCTAGGCACACAGCGGGGGCCGGGTCCATGGTGTCTGTGGACAGTGCTGTCTGTAAACCTCTAGGCACACAGCGGGGGCAGGGTCATGGTGTCTGTGGACAGTGCTGTGTATAAACCTCTAGGCACACAGCGGGGGCCGGGTCATGGGTCTGTGGACAGTGCTGTCTGTAATACTCTAGGCACACAGCGGGGGCAGGGTCATGGTGTCTGTGGACAGTGCTGTGTATAAACCTCTAGGCACACAGCGGGGGCAGGGTCATTGGGTGTCTGTGGACAGTGCTGTCTGTAAACCTCTAGGCGCACAGCGGGGGCAGGGTCATGGTGTCTGTGGACAGTGCTGTGTATAAACCTCTAGGCACACAGCGGGGGCAGGGTCATGGTGTCTGTGGACAGTGCTATGTATAATCCTCTAGGCACACAGCGGGGGCAGGGTCATGGTGTCTGTGGACAGTGCTGTCTGTAAACCTCTAGGCACACAGCGGGGGCCGGGTCATGGTGTCTGTGGACAGTGCTGTCTGTAAACCTCTAGGCGCACAGCGGGGGCAGGGTCATGGTGTCTGTGGACAGTGCTGTGTATAACCTCTAGGCACACAGCGGGGGCAGGGTCATGGTGTCTGTGGACAGTGCTATGTATAATCCTCTAGGCACACAGCGGGGGGCAGGGTCATGGTGTCTGTGGACAGTGCTGTCTGTAAACCTCTAGGCACACAGCGGGGGGCAGGGTCATGGTTTCTGTGGACAGTGCTGTGTATAAACCTCTAGACACACAGCGGGGGGCAGGGTCATGGTGTCTGTGGACAGTGCTGTCTGTAAACCTCTAGGCACACAGCAGGGCAGGGTCATGGTGTCTGTGGACAGTGCTGTGTGTAAACCTCTAGGCACAACAGCGGGGGCCGGGTCATGGTGTCTGTGGACCGTGCTGTGTATAAACCTCTAGACACACAGCGGGGGCAGGGTCATGGTGTCTGTGGACAGTGCTGTCTGTAAACCTCTAGACACACAGCGGGGGCCGGGTCATGGTGTCTGTGGACAGTGCTGTCTGTAAACCTCTAGGCACACAGCGGGGGCCGGGTCATGGTGTCTGTGGACAGTGCTGTCTGTAACCTCTAGGCACACAGCGGGGGCAGGTCATGGGTCTGTGGACAGTGCTGTCTGTAATCCTCTAGGCACACAGCGGGGGCAGGGTCATGTGTCTGTGGACAGTGCTGTGTATAAACCTCTAGGCACACAGCGGGGGGCAGGGTCATGGTGTCTGTGGACAGTGCTGTCTGTAAACCTCTAGGCACACAGCGGGGGCAGGGTCATGGAAAACATTGATAAATTTTGCTGTGGATGCACCGCTCCCCCTACAGGTGATAGGAGGAACTCTGAGAAGGAAATTAGGAAACAAATGTGAGTGGGGAAGGTGCCTGATGGAGTTGTAGTCCTTGTGTCACCTGACCACAGCCACTAGACATATAGTCGTGATCTTGGCAGTATGCAGTTAAATAATGTGGGTGAATGCAAGTAAGGAATGAATGCAGTGCAGGGAGACGGCGGGAAGGAATGATGTGCAGGGAGACGGCGGGGGAAGGAATGATGTGCAGGGAGACGGCGGGGAAGGAATGAGTGCAGGGAGACGGCGGGGGGAAGGAATGATGTGCAGGGAGACGGCGTGTGGAAGGATATGTGCAGGGACAGCGGAAGGAATGTGTGCAGGGAGACAGCGGGAAGGAATGATGTGTGCAGGGAGACGGCGGGGAAGGAATGATGTGGCAGGGAGACGGCGGGGAAGGAATGATGTGCAGGGAGACGGCGGGGAAGGAAAGATGTGGCAGGGAGGACGGCGGGGAGGAAAGATGTGCAGGGAGACGGCGGGGAAGGAATGATGTGCAGGGAGACGGCGGGGAAGGAATGATGTGCAGGGAGACGGCGGGGAAGGAATGATGTGCAGGGAGACGGCGGGGAAGGAATGATGTGCAGGGAGACGGCGGGGAAGGAATGATGTGCAGGGAGACGGCGGGGAAGGAATGATGTGCAGGGAGACGGCGGGGAAGGAATGATGTGCAGGGAGACGGCGGGGAAGGAATGATGTGCAGGGAGACGGCGGGGAAGGAATGATGTGCAGGGAGACGGCGGGGAAGGAATGATGTGCAGGGAGACGGCGGGGAAGGAATGATGTGCAGGGAGACGGCGGGGAAGGAATGATGTGCAGGGAGACGGCGGGGAAGGAATGATGTGCAGGGAGACGGCGGTGGAAGGAATGATGTGCAGGGAGACGGCGGGGAAGGAATGATGTGCAGGGAGACGGCGGGGAAGGAATGATGTGCAGGGAGACGGCGGGGAAGGAATGATGTGCAGGGAGACGGCGGGGAAGGAATGATGTGCAGGGAGACGCGGGGAAGGATGATGTGCAGGGAGACGGCGGGGAAGGAATGATGTGCAGGGAGACGGCGGGGAAGGAATGATGTGCAGGGAGACGGCGGGGGAAGGAATGATGTGCAGTGCAGGGAGACGGCAGGGAAGGAATGATGTGCAGTGCAGGGAGACGGCAGGGAAGGAATGATGTGCAGTGCTGGGAGACGGCTGGGAAGGAATGATGTGCAGTGCAGGGAGACGGCAGGGAAGGAATGATGTGCAGTGCAGGGAGACGGCGGGAAGGAATGATGTGCAGTGCAGGGAGACGGCAGGGAAGGAATGATGTGCAGTGCAGGGAGACGGCAGGGAAGGAATGATGTGCAGTGCTGGGAGACGGCTGGGAAGGAATGATGTGCAGTGCAGGGAGACGGCAGGGAAGGAATGATGTGCAGTGCAGGGAGACGGCAGGGAAGGAATGATGTGCAGGGAGAGGGCAGGGAAGGAATGATGTGCAGTGCTGGGAGACGGCAGGGAAGGAATGATGTGCAGTGCAGGGAGACGGCGGGGAAGGAATGATGTGCAGTGCAGGGAGACGGCTGGGAAGGAATGATGTGCAGTGCAGGGAGACGGCGGGGAAGGAATGATGTGCTGGGAGACGGCTGGGAAGGAATGATGTGCAGTGCAGGGAGACGGCGGGGAAGGAATGATGTGCAGGGAGACGGCGGGGAAGGAATGATGTGCAGGGAGACGGCGGGGAAGGAATGATGTGCAGTGCAGGGAGACGGCGGGGAAGGAATGATGTGCAGTGCAGGGAGACGGCGGGGAAGGAATGATGTGCAGTGCAGGGAGACGGCAGGGAAGGAATGATGTGCAGTGCAGGGAGACGGCGGGGAAGGAATGATGTGCAGTGCAGGGAGACGGCGGGGAAGGAATGATGTGCAGTGCAGGGAGACGGCGGGGAAGGAATGATGTGCAGTGCAGGGAGACGGCGGGGAAGGAATGATGTGCAGTGCATGCCTGGCCTGACTAAGCCAGCCAGTCCCATGCTTGTGCTGTGCTCTCTCTATAAGGCCTCATTCAGACGGCCATTGTGTTTTGCCGCCCCGTTGAAAGGAATCGATGAGTTTTGAAATAATAGACATAGGATGATGCTGCCATCGCTGTGCACATAGAGGTGCTGATAGAACTTGTACTCAGTAGTGTTGTACCGTTACCTCTACTAGCTACATGTCAGTCCACACTATAGATCTGGAATTGTACTCATGAAGCATAAGATGAGCAGTATGGTTCCCTCGCACACTGTGAGGTATGGCGATGCCTAGGACTGTGGCAGGATGGATGAGCTATACGGACCCTCCAGTCCTTCATGTGTCCTCCCTGTCACCGCTGAGCCGGGCGTGCGGGGCATCTCCGTATTGTCGCTGCACTTCAACTGCATTTGGCTTAAAAGCTCTAAAAATGTCAGCAGTAAACCCGCGGCGAGTAATATATGTGGCGCGTGTCCAACTCTCCAGCTACAAACAGCTGCTCGGCATTAGAAGGCATTAACAGGCGAGCGCTGAGAACAGAGCGGTTTACGAGGAAACATTAATGAGGCGAAATCACTGCTGAGGAGAGAAAACTGCGAAAATGTACCGCAAAAACGTAAATGGTGCAAGTGCACATTATACAGACGCTGATAGGGGTCCCGCAGACACTACAGCAGTAGTAATTATATTCCTGTACATGGGAGCAGTATTATAGTAATTATATTCCTGTACATGGGAGCAGTATTATAGTAGTTATATTCCTGTACATAGGAGGCAGTATTATAGTAGTTATATTCTTGTACATAGGAGGCAGCATTATAGTAGTTATATTCTTGTACATAGGAGCAGTATTATAGTAGTTATATTCTTGTACATAGGAGCAGTATTATAGTAGTTATATTCTTGTACATAGGTGCAGTATTATAGTAGTTATATTCTTGTACATAGGAGGCAGTATTATAGTAGTTATATTCTTGTACATAGGAGCAGTATTATAGTAGTTATATTCTTGTACATAGGAGCAGTATTATAGTAGTTATATTCTTGTACATAGGAGCAGTATTATAGTAATTATATTCTTGTACATAGGAGCAGTATTATAGTAGTTATATTCTTGTACATAGGAGGCAGTATTATAGTAGTTATATTCTTGTACATAGGTGCAGTATTATAGTAGTTATATTCTTGTACATAGGAGCAGTATTATAGTAGTTATATTCTTGTACATAGGTGCAGTATTATAGTAGTTATATTCTTGTACATAGGAGGCAGTATTATAGTAGTTATATTCTTGTACATAGGTGCAGTATTATAGTAGTTATATTCTTGTACATAGGAGCAGTATTATAGTAGTTATATTCTTGTACATAGGAGCAGTATTATAGTAGTTATATTCTTGTACATAGGAGGCAGTATTATAGTAGTTATATTCTTGTACACAGGGGGCAGTATTATAGTAGTTATATTCTTGTACACAGGGGGCAGTATTATAGTAGTTATATTCTTGTACATAGGAGGCAGTATTATAGCAGTTATATTCTTGTACATAGGAGCAGTATTATAGCAGTTATATTCTTGTACATAGGAGGCAGTATTATAGCAGTTATATTCTTGTATATAGGAGCAGTATTATGGTAGTTATATTCTTGTACATAGGAGCAGTATTATAGTAGTTATATTCTTGTACATAGGAGCAGTATTATGGTAGTTATATTCTTGTACATAGGAGCAGTATTATAGTAGTTATATTCTTGTACATAGGAGGCAGTATTATAGTAGTTGTATTCTTGTACATAGGAGCAGTATTATAGTAGTTATATTCTTGTACATAGTAGCAGTATTATAGTAGTTATATTCCTGTACATAGGAGCAGTATTATAGTAGTTATATTCTTGTACATTGGAGGCAGTATTATAGTAGTTATATTCTTGTACATAGGAGGCAGTATTATAGTAGTTATATTCTTGTACATAGGAGCAGTATTATAGTAGTTATATTCTTGTACATAGGAGCAGTATTATAGTAGTTATATTCTTGTACATAGTAGCAGTATTATAGTAGTTATATTCCTGTACATAGGAGCAGTATTATAGTAGTTATATTCTTGTACATAGGGGGCAGTATTATAGTAGTTATATTCTTGTACATTGGAGGCAGTATTATAGTAGTTATATTCTTGTACATAGGAGGCAGTATTATAGTAGTTATATTCTTGTACATAGGAGCAGTATTATAGTAGTTATATTCTTGTACATAGGAGCAGTATTATAGTAGTTATATTCCTGTACATAGGAGGCAGTATTATAGTAGTTATATTCTTGTACATAGGAGGCAGTATTATAGTAGTTATATTCTTGTACATAGGAGGCAGTATTATAGTAGTTATATTCTTGTACATAGGAGCAGTATTATAGTAGTTATATTCTTGTACATAGGGAGCAGTATTATAGTAGTTATATTCTTGTACATAGGAGCAGTATTATAGTAGTTATATTCTTGTACATAGTAGCAGTATTATAGTAGTTATATTCCTGTACATAGGAGGCAGTATTATAGTAGTTATATTCTTGTACATAGGAGCAGTATTATAGTAGTTATATTCTTGTACATAGGGAGCAGTATTATAGTAGTTATATTCTTGTACATAGGAGCAGTATTATAGTAGTTATATTCTTGTACATAGGGGGCAGTATTGGCCATGTTTAGTAGTCATACATAGGGGCAGTACAGTAATGATGTGTTATCATTAGGATAGGTGATGACTATCAGGTGCTGGTGGTCCGCACCCCTTTCTTCCAGGCAGAGCACAGACGATTTGTCAGTTACTATAGGTTTCCAGTTCATGGGGTTGAGCTGTAATGCCAGTTGCGGCCACCTCCACATGTTTGGCGCTGTAAATGATTGGGAAGTTGTGGCAGTAGTCGCCTCCACATGCAGTAGATGAGGTGATCGCAGTTCTGACATTAGATGAGACATGGAGGCCATTGTGGCCCCAGGTGCCCCTCACGTGGCTCTTCCGCTCCGTCCATTCATTGTGATGCTGTGATAGACCAGCGGCTGCGGCTTTTCTCCAGAGCATTCGTTCCGTCTCGGTTCAGTGCGGTCACATCGCTCATCATGCAGAGCGCGTCCTCAGCACATTGAAGGGAAAAGGTCGGGAGAAGCAGAAAATTAATTATAAGTCAGGAGAATCCGGTTCATCTTTCTCAGCAGCGGCAGATGAAGAAATCGCCCTGGAGTAATGCACGGAATGTAATTATCTGCGGGTAAAGACCATAAATACCTCGGAATATGGCCGACCCCTGCGCAAATCTGCAGCAAACCCATCCAAGCCACCGACGTGACCCAGCGCTGGGTCTTCACAGTCACACGGAGGCCTCAGATCAGCACTGAAAGGGTTCTGCAGGGGTTCGGACCTCTGTGTGGCCCCAGGACCTTAGCTGCAGGCATCGTAATACATCATAAGACAGCTGAGGTTGGAGAGCTCCACATGTATCTGCTTCATATTGCTTATAGATTGTAAGCTCCTATGGTCAGGACTTACGTCCCCCCCGCTTACAGATGTGTGAGAAGGAAGCGTGATACGTAAGTTGGGGTTCACATTGTCAGTCTTTGCTCTGGTTTATGATATTTGGCAGGAGGGCCACATGTCTCCTGTACCTTACATACGTGTAGCAATGATTCTATGATAGAAAACAGAAAAGTGTCCTGAAGATGGACGCTCCCTCTAATTAGACTGCTGTGGTGTCCGACTTCAAATGAAGATCGCAGGAGGAATTCAGACCTGGAACCGTCAGAGTCTGGATGTGGTGTCACTATCTCTGAATCCTGGGAGCAGCAGGGCGGTCTCCTGCAGGGATCTTCTAAAGGCACCGCAGCTCTGATCGCTTCTGCTGACAGATCCTGTGACCACCTTCTACTGTATATGGATCAAGAGGCGCACGGGGAAGACCAGAACTGGCCAAACGTTCTGTCTTATTAGTGCAAAGTCATGGATGAACCAATAACTTTACTGACACCCATTGTACAGTCTTTATATCCTCTTCATAAGGAGTGCAGTCAGTGTTTACACACATCACTTATCCTGTATTATACCCCAGAGCTGCACTCACTATTCTGCTGGTGCAGTCACTGTGTACATACATTACTTATTCTGTATTATACCCCAGAGCTGCACTCACTATTCTGCTGGTGGAGTCACTGTGTACATACATTACTTATCCTGTATTATACTCCGGAGCTGCACTCACTATTCTGCTGGTGCAGTCACTGTGTACATACATTACTTATCCTGTACTGATCCTGAGTTACATCCTGTATTATACTCCAGAGCTGCACTCACTATTCTGCTGGTGGAGTCACTGTGTACATACATTACTTATCCTGTACTGATCCTGAGTTACATCCTGTATTATACTCCAGAGCTGCACTCACTATTCTGCTGGTGCAGTCACTGTGTACATACATTACTTATCCTGTACTGATATTGAGTTACATCCTGTATTATACTCCAGAGCTGCACTCACTATTCTGCTGGTGCAGTCACTGTGTACATACATTACTTATCCTGTACTGATCCTGAGTTATATCCTGTATTATACTCCAGAGCTGCACTCACTATTCTGCTGGTGCAGTCACTGTGTACATACATTACTTATCCTGTACTGATCCTGAGTTACATCCTATATTATACTCCAGAGCTGCACTCACTATTCTGCTGGTGCAGTCACTGTGTACATACATTACTTATCCTGTACTGATCCTGAGTTACATCCTGTATTATACTCCAGAGCTGCACTCACTATTCTGCTGCTGCAGTCACTGTGTACATACATTACTTATCCTGTACTGATCCTGAGTTACATCCTGTATTATACTCCAGAGCTGCGCTCACTATTCTGCTGCTGCAGTCACTGTGTACATACATTACTTATCCTGTACTGATCCTGAGTTACATCCTGTATTATACTCCAGAGCTGCACTCACTATAGGTATTGAGTTACATCCTGTATATACTCCAGAGCTGCACTCACTATTCTGCTGGTGCAGTCACTGTGTACATACATTACTTATCCTGTACTGATCCTGAGTTACATCCTGTATAATACTCCAGAGCTGCAGTCACTATTCTGCTGGTGCAGTCACTGTGTACATACATTACTTACCCTGTACTGATCCTGAGTTACATCCTGTATAATACTCCAGAGCGGCACTCACTATTCTGCTGGTGCAGTCACTGTGTACATACATTACTTATCCTGTACTGATCCTGAGTTACATCCTGTATATACTCCAGAGCGGCACTCACTATTCTGCTGGTGCAGTCACTGTGTACATACATTACTTATCCTGTACTGATCTGAGTTACATCCTGTATTATACTCCAGAGCTGCACTCACTATTCTGCTGGTGGAGTCACTGTGTACATACATTACTTATCCTGTACTGATATTGAGTTACATCCTGTATTATACTACAGAGCTGCACTCACTATTCTGCTGCTGCAGTCACTGTGTACATACATTACTTATACTGTACTGATCCTGAGTTGCATCCTGTATTATACTCCAGAGCTGCACTCACTATTCTGCTGGTGCAGTCACTGTGTACATACATTACTTATCCTGTACTGATATTGAGTTGCATCCTGTATTATACTCCAGAGCTGCACTCACTATTCTGCTGGTGCAGTCACTGTGTACATACATTACTTATCCTGTATTATACCCAAGAGCTGCACTCACTATTCTGCTGGTGCAGTCACTGTGTACATACATTACTTATTCTGTATTATACCCCAGAGCTGCACTCACTATTCTGCTGGTGGAGTCACTGTGTACATACATTACTTATCCTGTACCGGTCCTGAGTTACATCCTGTATTATACTCCAGAGCTGCACTCACTATTCTGCTGGTGTAGTCACTGTGTACATACATTACTTATCCTGTACTGATCCTGAGTTACATCCTGTATTATACTCCAGAGCTGCACTCACTATTCTGCTGGTGCAGTCACTGTGTACATACATTACTTATCCTGTACCGGTCCTGAGTTACATCCTGTATTATACTCCAGAGCTGCACTCACTATTCTGCTGGTGCAGTCACTGTGTACATACATTACTTATCCTGTACTGATCCCGAGTTTAATATATATATATATATATATATATATGGAATGTGTTCTCCATATGCACAGCACATATGCTCTACGCGGTGACATATGATAGATAATATACAGTGCATTCAGGAAGTCCTCAGCCCCTTTGCTCTGATACTTGACATTTACCTCTGGTTCCTCCCATTTCTGGGATCATCTCTGAGACGTTCTGCACCCTGATTGGAGTCACCTGTGGTAAAGTCTGTGGCTTGGAGCTGATTTGGAAGGACTCAGCCCTGTCTATATAAGATCTCACGGCTGACAATGCCTCAGAGCTAAACCAAAGTCATGAGGAGGAGAGAACTGCCTGTAGAGCTCATTGACAGGATTGTGTGGAGGCTCAGATCTGGAGAAGGGGACAAAGCATTTCTGCTGCACTGAAGGTTCCCCGGAGCACAGTGGTCTCCAGAATTCTTACATGAAAGAAGAAGAACCAGGACTCGTCCTACAGCTGCCACCCCCCAAACTAAGTAATCAGGGGAGAAGGACCTTGGTAAGAGAGGTGATCAAGAACCCAATGGTCACTCTGGCCGAGCTTCAGAGATCCTTTGTGCAGATGGGAGAAACTTCCAAAAGGTTGACCATCACTGCAGCCTTCACCAATCTGGGCTTTATGGCAAAGTGGCCGGAGAGAAGCCTCTTTTCCGAAATGTCTGGTGGAAACCAGGCGCCGCTCATCACCTGCCCAATACCATCCCTATAGTGAAGCATGGTGGTGGCAGCATCATGTCTGGAGGAAACCAGGCGCCGCTCATCCTTTGCCCAATACCATCCCTACAGTGAAGCATGGTGGTGGCAGCATCATGTCTGGAGGAAACCAGGCGCTGCTCATCCTCTGCCCAATACCATCCCTACAGTGAAGCATGGTGGTGGCAGCATCATGTCTGGAGGAAACCAGGCGCCGCTCATCCTCTGCCCAATACCATCCCTACAGTGAAGCATGGTGGTGGCAGATTCATGTCTGGAGGAAACCAGGCGCTGCTTATCTCCTGCCCAATACCATCCCTACAGTGAAGCATGGTGGTAGCAGCGTCATACTGGGGGACAGAGAGACTGGTCAGGGTGGAGGGAAAGCTGAATAGAGAAAAGTCCAGAGATATTCTTCATGAGAACCTGATACAGAGCTCTGGACCTGAGACTGGGCAGAAGGTTCACTTTCCAACAAGACAATGGTCCTAAAGCACACGGCCAGGACACCACAGGAGCGGCTGAGGGACAACTCTGGGAATGTCCTTGAGGGGCCCAGCCAGAGCCCTGAACCCATGGAACATCTCTGGAGAGACCTGAAGATGGCCGTTCACTGACGGCCCCCATCCAACCTGGCAGAGCTGGAGAGGATCTGCAGAGAAGAACGGCCGAAAAAAAACCAAATCGGGTGTAAACCTTGTGGCATCATCTCCAAGAAGGCTGGAGGCTGAAATCACTGCCAAAGGGGCTCAAGGCTCCTCTCCCGAGCAAAGGGGCTCAAGGCTCCTCTCCCGAGCAAAGGGGCTCAAGACTCCTCTCCCGAGCAAAGGGGCTCAAGACTCCTCTCCCGAGCAAAGGGGCTCAAGACTCCTCTCCCGAGCAAAGGGGCTCAAGACTCCTCTCCCGAGCAAAGGGGCTCAAGACTCCTCTCCCGAGCAAAGATTTTTCTCAGTAAATCAGTGAAGATTTCTCACTTTCTTCTCACTTTCTCATTCTGGGGACTGAGGGCAGAACGATGGGAGAACTGATAGCACAAGGAGCGAGAGGACAGTGAGAGGCCGTGAGGACTTATGTCCATGTCAGAGGGACTGAAGACTTTGTCAATGCACTCATGCAATCATGATTTTAAGAAAAATCTATATCAGACCTGCAGAGAGGATGTGTAGTATATACATTATATAGATGACATCATGTACAGGGAGAGGTCGCACAGTATATAGGTGACCTCATGTACAGGAAGAGGTCGTGTAGTATATACA
Organism: Bufo gargarizans; assembly: GCF_014858855.1. Classification (NCBI taxonomy): domain Eukaryota; kingdom Metazoa; phylum Chordata; class Amphibia; order Anura; family Bufonidae; genus Bufo; species Bufo gargarizans. Next base: position 76,424 of record NW_025334077.1, on the reverse strand, counting down.
TTATATAGGTGACATGTACAGGGAGAGGTTGTGTAGTATATAGGTGACATTATATACACGGAGCGGTCGTACAGTGTATATAGGTGATGTCATATACATGGAGCTGTCATGTACTATATACAGTATATAGGTAACATCATATACAGGGAGAGGTCGCACAGTATATAGGTGACATCATGCACAGGGAGAGGTCATGTAGTATATACATTATATAGGTGACTTGTACAGGGAGAGGTCGCACAGTATATAGGTGACCTCATGTACAGGAAGAGGTCGTGTAGTATATACATTATATAGGTGACATGTACAGGGAGAGGTTGTGTAGTATATAGGTGACATTATATACACGGAGCGGTCGTACAGTGTATATAGGTGATGTCATATACATGGAGCTGTCATGTACTATATACAGTATATAGGTAACATCATATACAGGGAGAGGTCGCACAGTATATAGGTGACATCATGCACAGGGAGAGGTCATGTAGTATATACATTATATAGGTGACTTGTACAGGGAGAGGTTGTGTAGTATATAGGTGACATATACACGGAGCGGTCGTACAGTGTATATAGGTGATGTAATACACGGAGCGGTCATGTAGTATATACATAGTATATAGGTGACATCATATACAGGGAGAGGTCGCACAGTATATAGGTGACGTCATACACAGAGCGGTTATGTCGTATATACAGTATATAGGTGACATCATATACAGGGAGAGGTCGCACAGTATATAGGTGATGTCATATACACGGAGAGGTCGTGTAGTGTATACATTATATAGGTGACATGTACAGGGAGAGGTCGTGTAGTGTATACATTATATAGGTGACATGTACAGGGAGAGGTCGTGCAGTGTATACATTATATAGGTGACATATACAGGGAGAGGTCGCACAGTATATAGGTGACGTCATACACAGAGCGGTCATGTCGTATATACAGTATATAGGTGACATATACAGGGAGAGGTCGCACAGTATATAGGTGACGTCATACACGGAGCGGTCATGTCGTATATACAGTATATAGGTGACATGTACAGGGAGAGGTCGTGCAGTGTATACAGTATATAGGTGACATGTACAGGGAGAGGTGCAGTGTATACAGTATATAGGTGACATGTACAGGGAGAGGTCGTGCAGTATATACATTATATAGGTGATATATACAGGGAGAGGTCGTGCAGTGTATACAGTATATAGGTGATATATACAGGGAGAGGTCGTGCAGTGTATACAGTATATAGGTGACATGTACAGGGAGAGGTCGTGCAGTGTATACAGTATATAGGTGACATCATGTACAGGGAGAGGTCGTGCAGTGTATACAGTATATAGGTGACATCATGTACAGGGAGAGGTCGTGCAGTGTATACAGTATATAGGTGACATCATGTACAGGGAGAGGTCGTGCAGTGTATACAGTATATAGGTGACATGTACAGGGAGAGGTCGTGCAGTGTATACAGTATATAGGTGACATGTACAGGGAGAGGTCGTGCAGTGTATACAGTATATAGGTGGCATAGGGTACAGGGAGAGGTCGTGCAGTGTATACAGTATATAGGTGACATGTACAGGGAGAGGTCGTGCAGTGTATACAGTATATAGGTGACATGTACAGGGAGAGGTCGTGCAGTGTATACAGTATATAGGTGACATCATGTACAGAGGTCGTGCATTGTATACAGTATATAGGTGGCATGTACAGGGAGAGGTCGTGCAGTGTATACAGTATATAGGTGACATGTACAGGGAGAGGTCGTGCAGTGTATACAGTATATAGGTGACATCATATACAGGGAGAGGTTGTGCAGTGTATACAGTATATAGGTGACATGTACAGGGAGAGGTCGTGCAGTGTATACAGTATATAGGTGACATCATGTACAGGGAGAGGTCGTGTAGTGTATACAGTATATAGGTGACATGTACAGGGAGAGGTCGTGCAGTGTATACAGTATATAGGTGACACCATGTACAGGGAGAGGTCGTGTAGTGTATACAGTATATAGGTGACATGTACAGGGAGAGGTCGTGCAGTGTATACCGTATATAGGTGACATCATATACAGGGAGAGGTTGTGCAGTGTATACAGTATATAGGTGACATATACAGGGAGAGGTTGTGCAGTGTATACAGTATATAGGTGACATCATGTACAGGGAGAGGTCGTGCAGTGTATACAGTATATAGGTGACATACAGGGAGAGGTCGTGCAGTGTATACAGTATATAGGTGACATACACGGAGAGGTCGTGCAGTGTGTACATTATATAGGTGACGTGTACAGGGAGAGGTCGTGCAGTATATACAGTATATAGGTGACATCATGTACAGGGAGAGGTCGTGCAGTGTATACAGTATATAGGTGACATCATGTACAGGGAGAGGTCGTGCAGTGTATACAGTATATAGGTGATATCATATACAGGGAGAGGTCGTGCAGTGTATACAGTATATAGGTGACATGTACAGGGAGAGGTCGTGCAGTGTATACAGTATATAGGTGACATGTACAGGGAGAGGTCGTGCAGTGTATACAGTATATAGGTGACATCATGTACAGGGAGAGGTCGTGCAGTGTTTACAGTATATAGGTGACATCATGTACAGGGAGAGGTCGTGCAGTGTATACAGTATATAGGTGATATCATGTACAGGGAGAGGTCGTGCAGTGTATACAGTATATAGGTGACATCATGTACAGGGAGAGGTCGTGCAGTGTATACAGTATATAGGTGATATCATATACAGGGAGAGGTCGTGCAGTGTATACAGTATTTAGGTGACATGTACAGGGAGAGGTCGTGCAGTGTATACAGTATATAGGTGACATGTACAGGGAGAGGTCGTGCAGTGTATACAGTATATAGGTGACATCATGTACAGGGAGAGGTCGTGCAGTGTTTACAGTATATAGGTGACATCATGTACAGGGAGAGGTCGTGCAGTGTATACAGTATATAGGTGATATCATGTACAGGGAGAGGTCGTGCAGTGTATACAGTATATAGGTGACATACACGGAGAGGTCGTGCAGTGTATACAGTATATAGGTGATATCATGTACAGGGAGAGGTCGTGCAGTGTATACAGTATATAGGTGATATCATATACAGGGAGAGGTCGTGCAGTGTATACAGTATATAGGTGACATGTACAGGGAGAGGTCGTGCAGTGTATACAGTATATAGGTGACATGTACAGGGAGAGGTCGTGCAGTGTATACAGTATATAGGTGACATCATGTACAGGGAGAGGTCGTGCAGTGTATACAGTATATAGGTGACATCATGTACAGGGAGAGGTCGTGCAGTGTATACAGTATATAGGTGACATGTACAGGGAGAGGTCGTGCAGTGTATACAGTATATAGGTGACATGTACAGGGAGAGGTCGTGCAGTGTATACAGTATATAGGTGACATCATGTACAGGGAGAGGTCGTGCAGTGTATACAGTATATAGGTGACATCATGTACAGGGAGAGGTCGTGCAGTGTATACAGTATATAGGTGACATCGTGTACAGGGAGAGGTCGTGCAGTGTATACAGTATATAGGTGACATGTACAGGGAGAGGTCGTGCAGTGTATACAGTATATAGGTGACATCATATACAGGGAGAGGTCGTGCAGTGTATACAGTATATAGGTGACATGTACAGGGAGAGGTCGTGCAGTGTATACAGTATATAGGTGACATGTACAGGGAGATGTCGTGCAGTGTATACAGTATATAGGTGACATTGTGTACAGGGAGAGGTCGTGCAGTGTATACAGTATATAGGTGACACCGTGTACAGGGAGATGTCGTGCAGTGTATACAGTATATAGGTGACATGTACAGGGAGAGGTCGTGCAGTGTATACGGTATATAGGTGACATCGTGTACAGGGAGAGGTCGTGCAGTGTATACGGTATATAGGTGACATCGTGTACAGGGAGAGGTCGTGCAGTGTATACGGTATATAGGTGACATGTACAGGGAGAGGTCGTGCAGTGTATACGGTATATAGGTGACATGTACAGGGAGAGGTCGTGCAGTGTATACAGTATATAGGTGACATGTACAGGGAGAGGTCGTGCAGTGTATACAGTATATAGGTGACATCGTGTACAGGGAGAGGTCGTGCAGTGTATACAGTATATAGGTGACATGTACAGGGAGAGGTCGTGCAGTGTATACAGTATATAGGTGACCATGTACAGGGAGAGGTCGTGCAGTATATACAGTATATAGGTGACACCATGTACAGAGAGAGGTCGTGCAGTATATACAGTATATAGGTGACATCGTGTACAGGGAGAGGTCGTGCAGTGTATACAGTATATAGGTGACATGTACAGGGAGAGGTCGTGCAGTGTATACAGTATATAGGTGACACCATGTACAGGGAGAGGTCGTGCAGTGTATACAGTATATAGGTGACATGTACAGGGAGGTCGTGCAGTGTATACAGTATATAGGTGACATTGTGTACAGGGAGAGGTCGTGCAGTGTATACGGTATATAGGTGACGCCATATACAGGGAGAGGTCGTGCAGTGTATACAGTATATAGGTGACACCGTGTACAGGGAGAGGTCGTGCAGTGTATACATTATATAGGTGACACCGTGTACAGGGAGAGGTCGTGCAGTGTATACAGTATATAGGTGACATGTACAGGGAGAGGTCGTGCAGTGTATACAGTATATAGGTGACATGTACAGGGAGAGGTCGTGCAGTGTATACAGTATATAGGTGACATGTACAGGGAGAGGTCGTGCAGTGTATACAGTATATAGGTGACACCGTGTACAGGGAGAGGTCGTGCAGTGTATACAGTATATAGGTGACATGTACAGGGAGAGGTCGTGCAGTGTATACAGTATATAGGTGACACCGTGTACAGGGAGAGGTCGTGCAGTGTATACATTATATAGGTGACACCGTGTTACAGGGAGAGGTCGTGCAGTGTATACAGTATATAGGTGACACCGTGGTACAGGGAGAGGTCGTGCAGTGTATACAGTATATAGGTGACCATGTACAGGGAGAGGTCGTGCAGTGTATACAGTATATAGGTGACATCGTATACAGGGAGAGTTCGTGCAGTGTATACAGTGTATAGGTGACATCGTATACAGGGAGAGTTCGTGCAGTGTATACAGTATATAGGTGACACCATGTACAGGGAGAGGTCGTGCAGTGTATACAGTATATAGGTGACACCATGTACAGGGAGAGGTCGTGCAGTGTATACAGTATATAGGTGACACCATGTACAGGGAGAGGTCGTGCAGTGTATACAGTATATAGGTGACATCATGTACAGGGAGAGGTCGTGCAGTGTATACAGTATATAGGTGACATCATGTACAGGGAGAGGTCGTGCAGTGTATACAGTATATAGGTGACATGTACAGGGAGAGGTCGTGCAGTGTATACAGTATATAGGTGACATGTACAGGGAGAGGTCGTGCAGTGTATACAGTATAGGTGACACTGTGTACAGGGAGAGGTCGTGCAGTATATACAGTATATAGGTGACATCGTGTACAGGGAGAGGTTGTGCAGTGTATACAGTATATAGGTGACACCATGTACAGGGAGAGGTCGTGCAGTGTATACAGTATATAGGTGACATGTACAGGGAGAGGTCGTGCAGTGTATACAGTATATAGGTGACATCATGTACAGGGAGAGGTCGTGCAGTGTATACAGTATATAGGTGACATCATGTACAGGGAGAGGTCGTGCAGTGTATACAGTATATAGGTGACACCATGTACAGGGAGAGGTCGTGCAGTGTATACAGTATATAGGTGACATGTACAGGGAGAGGTCGTGCAGTGTATACAGTATATAGGTGACATCATGTACAGGGAGAGGTCGTGCAGTGTATACAGTATATAGGTGACATGTACAGGGAGAGGTCGTGCAGTGTATACAGTATATAGGTGACATGTACAGGGAGAGGTCGTGCAGTGTATACAGTATATAGGTGACACCATGTACAGGGAGAGGTCGTGCAGTGTATACAGTATATAGGTGACATGTACAGGGAGAGGTCGTGCAGTGTATACAGTATATAGGTGACATCATGTACAGGGAGAGGTCGTGCAGTGTATACAGTATATAGGTGACATGTACAGGGAGAGGCCGTGCAGTGTATACAGTATATAGGTGACATGTACAGGGAGAGGTCGTGCAGTGTATACAGTATATAGGTGACATCATGTACAGGGAGAGGCCGTGCAGTGTATACAGTATATAGGTGACATGTACAGGGAGAGGTCGTGCAGTGTATACAGTATATAGGTGACATCGTATACAGGGAGAGGTCGTGCAGTGTATACAGTATATAGGTGACATCGTGTACAGGGAGAGGTCGTGCAGTGTATACAGTATATAGGTGACACCGTGTACAGGGAGAGGTCGTGCAGTGTATACAGTATATAGGTGACACCGTGTACAGGGAGAGGCCGTGCAGTGTATACAGTATATAGGTGACACCGTGTACAGGGAGAGGTCGTGCAGTGTATACAGTATATAGGTGACATCGTGTACAGGGAGAGGCCGTGCAGTGTATACAGTATACAGGTGACACCGTGTACAGGGAGAGGTCGTGCAGTGTATACAGTATATAGGTGACATCATGTACAGGGAGAGGTCGTGCAGTGTATACAGTATATAGGCGACATCATGTACAGGGAGAGGTCGTGCAGTGTATACAGTATATAGGCGACACCGTGTACAGGGAGAGGTTGTGCAGTGTATACAGTATATAGGTGACATCGTGTACAGGGAGAGGCCGTGCAGTGTATACAGTATATAGGTGACACCGTGTACAGGGAGAGGTTGTGCAGTGTATACAGTATATAGGTGACATCATGTACAGGGAGAGGTCGTGCAGTGTATACAGTATATAGGTGACATCGTGTACAGGGAGAGGCCGTGCAGTGTATACAGTATATAGGTGACATCATGTACAGGGAGAGGTCGTGCAGTGTATACAGTATATAGGTGACATCGTGTACAGGGAGAGGTCGTGCAGTGTATACAGTATATAGGTGACACCGTGTACAGGGAGAGGTTGTGCAGTGTATACAGTATATAGGTGACATCATGTACAGGGAGAGGCCGTGCAGTGTATACAGTATATAGGTGACATCGTGTACAGGGAGAGGCCGTGCAGTGTATACAGTATATAGGTGACATCATATACAGGGAGAGGTCGTGCAGTGTATACAGTATATAGGTGACATCATGTACAGGGAGAGGTCGTGCAGTGTATACAGTATATAGGTGACATGTACAGGGAGAGGTCGTGCAGTGTATACAGTATATAGGTGACATGTACAGGGAGAGGTCGTGCAGTGTATACAGTATATAGGTGACATCATGTACAGGGAGAGGTCGTGCAGTGTATACAGTATATAGGTGACACCGTGTACAGGGAGAGGTCGTGCAGTGTATACAGTATATAGGTGACATCATGTACAGGGAGAGGTCGTGCAGTGTATACAGTATATAGGTGACACCGTGTACAGGGAGAGGCCGTGCAGTGTATACAGTATATAGGTGACATCATATACAGGGAGAGGTCGTGCAGTGTATACAGTATATAGGTGACATCATGTACAGGGAGAGGTCGTGCAGTGTATACAGTATATAGGTGACATGTACAGGGAGAGGTCGTGCAGTGTATACAGTATATAGGTGACATGTACAGGGAGAGGTCGTGCAGTGTATACAGTATATAGGTGACATCATGTACAGGGAGAGGTCGTGCAGTGTATACAGTATATAGGTGACATCATGTACAGGGAGAGGTCGTGCAGTGTATACAGTATATAGGTGACATGTACAGGGAGAGGTCGTGCAGTGTATACAGTATATAGGTGACATCGTATACAGGGAGAGGTCGTGCAGTGTATACAGTATATAGGTGACATGTACAGGGAGAGGTCGTGCAGTGTATACAGTATATAGGTGACGTCTTGCTCTCATTCCTTCTTTTCTCCTCCTTTGTTTCCATGGCGATTGAAGCATCTGCATCCACGGTGCCAGGAACAGATGCACATTAACCCTTAGCCTGCCGGATTATGTCTGTGATGTGTAATGAGAGAGGTCATAGATCCTCCACCGCAGGGTCCGGCGGCCTCAGTATGTCTGCACCCATTACCAGTTTATCATCCTCAAATGTGCGTTGCAGCACAGAGGATTTGAGGAGAGCAGTGTGCTGATCATGTGGAAGTCACGGGCTTAGAGTTACATAGTGGAAGGAGCAGGGTCCCCAGCAGCACAGAGGATTTCAGTATTCTATTGTGGGTTTTGTGTACACAGTGCCTCTGATTTGCAGTGTCCTGGCGGCCTCCTGCTCGGCACACGTGTCCTCCGGTAGAACATATCACCTCGCTGCCGTTCTTCCACGTACTCGTCTCCACTAATCTGTGTAGCACAGTAACATATTAGCGCAGCACATTGTTAATGGGATGAGATGTAATTGTCGCCGGAGGCTGCAGCGTTACGTTATACAGCAGATGTGATAAACCGGCTGCATGTGTGAACTGTGTAGGTGGTGCGGAGGTGTAGGTGGTGCGGACACTGGCGGAGGTGTAGGTGGTGAGGACACTGGCGGAGGTGTAGATGGGTGCGGACGCTGGCGGAGGTGTAGATGGGTGCGGACGCTGGCGGAGGTGTAGGTGGTGCGGGCGCTGGCGGAGGTGTAGATGGGTGCGGACACTGGCGGAGGTGTAGGTGGTGAGGACACTGGCGGAGGTGTAGATGGGTGCGGACACTGGCGGAGGTGTAGATGGGTGCGGACACTGGCGGAGGTGTAGATGGGTGCGGACTCTGGCGGAGGTGTAGATGGGTGCGGACACTGGCGGAGGTGTAGATGGGTGCGGACACTGGCGGAGGTGTAGGTGGTGCGGACACTGGCGGAGGTGTAGATGGGTGCGGACACTGGCGGAGGTGTAGGTGGTGAGGACACTGGCGGAGGTGTAGGTGGTGAGGACACTGGCGGAGGTGTAGGTGGTGAGGACACTGGCGGAGGTGTAGGTGGTGAGGACGCTGGCGGAGGTGTAGGTGGTGCGGAGGTGTAGGTGGTGCGGACACTGGCGGAGGTGTAGATGGGTGCGGACACTGGCGGAGGTGTAGGTGGTGAGGACACTGGCGGAGGTGTAGGTGGTGAGGACACTGGCGGAGGTGTAGGTGGTGAGGACACTGGCGGAGGTGTAGGTGGTGAGGACGCTGGCGGAGGTGTAGATGGGTGCGGACGCTGGCGGAGGTGTAGATGGGTGCGGACGCTGGCGGAGGTGTAGGTGGTGCGGGCGCTGGCGGAGGTGTAGATGGGTGCGGACACTGGCGGAGGTGTAGGTGGTGAGGACACTGGCGGAGGTGTAGATGGGTGCGGACACTGGCGGAGGTGTAGATGGGTGCGGACACTGGCGGAGGTGTAGATGGGTGCGGACGCTGGCGGAGGTGTAGATGGGTGCGGACGCTGGCGGAGGTGTAGATGGGTGCGGACGCTGGCGGAGGTGTAGATGGGTGCGGACGCTGGCGGAGGTGTAGATGGGTGCGGACGCTGGCGGAGGTGTAGATGGTGCGGACGCTGGCGGAGGTGTAGATGGTGAGGACGCTGGCGGAGGTGTAGATGGGTGCGGACACTGGCGGAGGTGTAGATGGGTGCGGACACTGGCGGAGGTGTAGATGGGTGCAGACGCTGGCAGAGGTGTAGATGGGTGCGGACGCTGGCGGAGGTGTAGGTGGTGAGGACGCTGGCGGAGCTGTAGGTGGTGAGGACGCTGGCGGAGGTGTAGGTGGTGCGGACGCTGGCGGAGGTGTAGGTGGTGCGGACGCTGGCGGAGGTGTAGGTGGTGCGGACGCTGGCGGAGGTGTAGGTGGTGCGGACGCTGGCGGAGGTGTAGGTGGTGCGGACGCTGGCGGAGGTGTGGGTGGTGCGGACGCTGGCGGAGGTGTGGGTGGTGCGGACGCTGGCGGAGGTGTAGGTGGTGCGGACGCTGGCGGAGGTGTAGGTGGTGCGGGCGCTGGCGGAGGTGTAGGTGGTGCGGGCGCTGGCGGAGGTGTAGGTGGTGCGGACGCTGGCGGAGGTGTAGGTGGTGCGGACGCTGGCGGAGGTGTAGGTGGTGCGGACGCTGGCGGAGGTGTAGGTGGTGCGGACGCTGGCGGAGCTGTAGGTGGTGCGGACGCTGGCGGAGGTGTAGGTGGTGCGGACGCTGGCGGAGGTGTAGGTGGTGCGGACGCTGGCGGAGGTGTAGGTGGTGCGGACGCTGGCGGAGGTGTAGGTGGTGCGGACGCTGGCGGAGGTGTAGGTGGTGCGGACGCTGGCGGAGGTGTAGGTGGTGCGGACGCTGGCGGAGGTGTAGGTGGTGCGGGCGCTGGCGGAGGTGTAGGTGGTGCGGGCGCTGGCGGAGGTGTAGGTGGTGCGGACGCTGGCGGAGGTGTAGGTGGTGCGGACGCTGGCGGAGGTGTAGGTGGTGCGGACGCTGGCGGAGGTGTAGGTGGTGCGGACGCTGGCGGAGGTGTAGGTGGTGCGGACGCTGGCGGAGGTGTAGGTGGTGCGGACGCTGGCGGAGCTGTAGGTGGTGCGGACGCTGGCGGAGCTGTTGGTGGTGCGGACGCTGGCGGAGGTGTAGGTGGTGCGGGCGCTGGCGGAGGTGTAGGTGGTGCGGACGCTGGCGGAGGTGTAGGTGGTGCGGACGCTGGCGGAGGTGTAGGTGGTGCGGACGCTGGCGGAGGTGTAGGTGGTGCGGACGCTGGCGGAGGTGTAGGTGGTGCGGACGCTGGCGGAGCTGTAGGTGGTGCGGACGCTGGCGGAGGTGTAGGTGGTGCGGACGCTGGCGGAGGTGTAGGTGGTACGGACGCTGGCGGAGGTGTAGGTGGTACGGACGCTGGCGGAGGTGTAGGTGGTGCGGACGCTGGCGGAGCTGTAGGTGGTGCGGACGCTGGCGGAGCTGTTGGTGGTGCGGACACTGGTGTACAGCAGTGTGGAGTCATTATATAATGAAGTACCCGCGCTGCCTCATTTCGCCCTGCTTTTGTGAGATTGCGGCGTCCTCAGACACGTGGCGGGCGCTGATGAATGTCCACCTCTTGGGATTCTGTGCTTTGTTCTTATTTTCCACATTTTGCGTTCCTCGTCTCATTAAGCGGCTGATTACCTTCCCCATCTGCCGCCTTCTTCTCTGTGCGGAGGTCTCCAGTGCTGTGCTCAGAAACTGGGTGCAATACACGTGTCGGGCAAAAAGGGGGCAGTGTGCTTGGAGAGTAATCTGCAAAACCCCAGGAGCTCAGTCCTACAGATATCCATTATAAACCTCAGACGCCGTTAGGGCCTCCTCATCCAGGGCAGGGCAGGTAAGTCATCGCCTTGTCTTTACCCTCGGCCCATTGTGGACAATAGAGCAGAACACGAGAAGGGTCCTAGTGCCTGGCACCCTGTGGTCTTCCCCAGTCCGGCACACTACGCCTCTAGCAGACGGCAAAGAGGCTCCATACTCCCTAGGTTTGTGGACATTAAGGCCTCAGGCACACGACCATTGTTTTTGTCCACATCCAATCTGCATTTTTTGCGGGTCGGATGCCGACCCATTCACTTCAGTGGGGCCACAATAGACGTGGACAACACTCCGTGTCCATCAGGTGGCCTCCTCAATAATATAGAACCTGTCCTTGTCTGCATTACCGAGGACAGGACTGTTCTATTATGGGCCGGACAGTCCGTTCTGCAGAATGCAGATCTGCAATTTACAGACCACAAAACAGGCAGCGGTTGTGTGCATGAGCCCTGATTGTGCCTCCAGCAGGGTCCTCCAGGCCTCGGGCACTGTTCTGTATTTTGTCCAGCTCCAGGGCGTCCTCCATATGAGGCAGTGACTGGAACGGCGTATTCTGGATGAGGACCCACTGTGCTGGAGAGTGGTGATATATCTCTGTCCACATTGTGTCATACAGTGTCCTGCTGGCCCTAGAAGCTGCTAACTGGCATTGTGCAGCTCGTATATATGAGCCCAGACCGCTTTCCACTCACGCAGGTTATTAGTACAGGGATGCAGCCGGTTTACCAGGTGAACACTCCAGGTCGGCGAGTGACCTACAGACATAGTCCTGAAAGCTTATGGAATTGGAAAACCAGTAGTAGTAGCCGGCTCTGTGTCCTTATAATAAAGTCCTCTGACCCCCCAGGGTTAGGTTATAGGGGTTGTCTGGTTCAGAAAACTCTAATAAAGGGATGGATGGTCTCCAGTTGGGTTCCTCATCAATTACCTGTAAAGTGGTTAGATCAGGGGTCAGCAACCTTCAGCACTGTGACTGTTGTAAAACTACAATTCCCAGCATGCTTTATTCACGGCTATGGGAGTTCTGAGTGTAGCCAAGCAGCCTGCAGGTAAGTGCTTGGTCAGATGGTGTCAATGTGGCCACAAGACTCTAAACAGATCCTCAGAGTTGGTGTTCTCTGTGGTAGATATGGCTGGATTAAGCCTCTCCTGGTCTCTGCAGTCAGCTGTAGCCCTGTTCTTCTCATAATCCTGTGCCATTCCTGGTCTCTGCAGCCAGCTGTAGCCCTGTTCCCATAATCCTGTGCCTCTCCTGGTCTCTGCAGCCAGCTGTAGCCCTGTTCTTCCCATAATCCTGTGCCGCTCCTGGTCTCTGCAGCCAGCTGTAGTCTTGTTCTTCCCAATCTCCTCTGCCTCTCCTGGTCTCTGCAGCCAGCTGTAGTTTTGTTCTTCCCATGATCCTCTGCCTCTCCTGGTCTCTGCAGTCAGCTGTAGCCCTGTTCTTCCCATAACCCTCTGCCTCTCCTGGTCTCTGCAGCCAGCCGTAGCCTGGTTCTTCCCATCATCCTCAGCCTTTCTTGTCATAGTCTTGTTCTTCCCATAATCCTCAGCCTTTCTTGTCGTAGTCTTGTTCTTCCCATAATCCTCTGCCTCTCCTGGTCTCTGCAGCCAGCTGTAGCCCTGTTCTTCCCATCATCCTCTGCCTCTCCTGGTCTCTGCAGCCAGCCGTAGCCTGGTTCTTCCCATCATCATCTGCCTCTCCTGGTCTCTGCAGCCAGCCGTAGCCTGGTTCTTCCCATAATCCTCAGCCTTTCTTGCTGTAGCCTGGTTCTTCCCATAATCCTCAGCCTTTCTTGTCGTAGTCTTGTTCTTCCCATCATCCTCAGCCTTTCTTGTCGTAGTCTTGTTCTTCCCATAACCCTCTGCCTCTCCTGGTCTCTGCAGCCAGCTGTAGCCCTGTTCTTCCCATAACCCTCTACCTCTCCTGGTCTCTGCAGCCAGCTGTAGCCCTGTTCTTCCCATCATCCTCTACCTCTCCTGGTCTCTGCAGCCAGCTGTAGCCCTGTTCTTCCCATAATCCTCTGCCTCACCTTGTCTCTGCAGCCAGCTGTAGCCCTGTTCTTCCCATAATCCTCTGCCTCACCTTGTCTCTGCAGCCAGCTGTAGCCCTGTTCTTCCCATAATCCTCAGCCTTTCTTGCTGTAGCCCTGTTCTTCCCATAATCCTCAGCCTTTCTTGCCGTAGCCTTGTTCTTCCCATAATCCTCAGCCTTTCTTGCTGTAGCCCTGTTCTTCCCATAATCCTCAGCCTTTCTTGCTGTAGCCCTGTTCTTCCCATAATCCTCAGCCTTTCTTGCCGTAGCCTTGTTCTTCCCATAATCCTCAGCCTTTCTTGCCGTAGCCCTGTTCTTCCCATAATCCTCAGCCTTTCTTGCCGTAGCCTTGTTCTTCCCATAATCCTCAGCCTTTCTTTCCGTAGCCTTGTTCTTCCCATAATCCTCAGCCTTTCTTTCCGTAGCCTTGTTCTTCCCATCATCCTCAGCCTTTCTTGCCGTAGCCTTGTTCTTCCCATAATCCTCAGCCTTTCTTGCTGTAGCCCTGTTCTTCCCATAATCCTCAGCCTTTCTTGCCGTAGCCTTGTTCTTCCCATAATCCTCAGCCTTTCTTGCCGTAGCCCTGTTCTTCCCATAATCCTGAGCCTTTCTTGCCGTAGCCTTGTTCTTCCCATAATCCTCAGCCTTTCTTGCCGTAGCCCTGTTCTTCCCATAATCCTCAGCCTTTCTTGCCGTAGCCTTGTTCTTCCCATAATCCTCAGCCTTTCTTGCCGTAGCCCTGTTCTTCCCATAATCCTCAGCCTTTCTTGCCGTAGCCTTGTTCTTCCCATAATCCTCAGCCTTTCTTGCCGTAGCCTTGTTCTTCCCATAATCTTCAGCCTTTCTTGCCGTAGCCTTGTTCTTACCATAATCTTTTGCCTTCTTCTAATTTGCCATCATTATTTGTATTTTTCAGACAAACAGTTTCTTGTATTTTTCTTCAAACAAGTTCGGAGGAACGAGAGTGGTCGGTACTCGGAGGACTTCCCTTATATCTCCCCCTGTGGCAGGGAGAGGAATTACATTCGCTGTGACGACCGCCCGGTGGTCTTTACCCACCTGCTCAGTGACGAGAGCTTAGAGGCCCAGCACCTGTCATACTGCGGGGGAGGGGACAAGCTGGCGGTCAGGTTTGAGCCTGAGAAGCTCCTCATGTTACCTGAGAACGGGCGAGTGTATCACCCGGCCCCGGAGAAGGCTGGAGGCGTTGGACTTGTCAAATCATCGCTGGCGTTTGAGCTGAGTCCTTGCTTTGAGTTTGCGGCAGGTGCCAGTGCTGGTACTCCCATCAGTTTTCACTGGCAGGGGAAGTGTTACCATCTCAGCAATGAGCTCCTCGCCCTCATCTGAGACACCAGAGTCTCCAGGTTTCTTCTGACCCTGAAATGAATTTCTCCTGGGGATCCGCACAGAAGTCGAGAAGACGGAGAAGTGGACATGTTGTGTTCTTGCTGTAGAGGTGAAGAGCGGGGATGACTGGTGGTGGATAGCCGAGCCCTAAATATGGTCACACTCATGACGTGGGTTTATACTACAACCCCAAGTCTGTGCCACCTTACCCTGTGCCCATGGGGGTCTCCCCTCTTATATTTGGTACCTGCAAAGCTTCCCTGCACCCGTGAGGCCGATGGGGTGGCATTCAGCCTCAGCCTTGCCTGCTCTTGCTGATTACGCACAGTAGGACCGTTTTATTTGTTTTTTGGTGGTTGTTTTTTTTTTTTTTGGGGGGGGGGGGGGGTTTTTTTTTAAATGCACTTTTTTGGCTGAACATAATCCTGCTGAGAAAACGGTGAATGAAGGGTTAACCTCCGCTCAGGAGAGCTCGCAGTAGCACCCAGTCCCCGTAGCTGTGTAATCCATCTGTACGACAGAGACGTATGGCCGCCCCGGGCGCTGCCTTCTGTCCTCCAGATAGAAATCCAGCGCGGTCGTGAGAAGCGTCACTGCGATTATAGACGGTGGCTGATAACAGCGAGGTTACCGCACCACAATAAATATACACAGTACCCAGTCTTATTGTTGTATGGTCTCCATGTGTGATCAGCAATGGCTGACAGAGCTGGTGGAGCAGCATGGAGTGATGCATTCGGTGCTTCCCACTTACCTTGGTGCTGGAGGGGCTGTCATTTATAATGGTGACCATGGATCTCACCCCTTATATAAGTCAGGTGTCCCTGTTAGGACCAAATGTCAATAAAAACTGATGGATCCACACCTGGTGGTAAAGTGATGGTCTGCTCCATGTACAGCGAGCGTAGCCACGTCTCCGGATCGTAGATCCCTACTGAGAAGACTGCGGGGATCCACTAGTCGGAGCACACAAGGAATATTGATGTAGTAGTGCCGGAGGGTTTGGCAGTATTCCTATGTTATATGGTGGCGGTCAGGATATAGATGCCGATACGTGGGAGATCTCTGGGCGACTTTTCCCATCTTGTCAGACTCCAGAGCAGATTTTACCAGTAATCACTGGAGATGAATAGGAAGTGCTCAGAATGTGGCCCCTGCATTCTCTCCATGAGCTGATACGGAGCCATGGAAACCAGTATGTGGATTGGGGAGCGTTGCCTCCTGTGGTCACACAAGGACCTGATATCTGCATTGTGACAGGGCTGAGAGGTGGGTTAGAAAGATGGGGTAACTGAACCCTAGAAATCTGCTGCCACCTGACCATCATACAAGTCTTTTCCCATTATCCCTGAGATCTGAACAGTGAGGGATCAGCGGGGATCAGACGCTTGTGACATGCAGGGCCCCGGGGGTGGTCCTTTTGTCTCCTGTATAAGAAGCTCAGGATTTGTTATATGGAGGTCACAAGGGCTGGGGCTTTGTAGAAAGTGAGGGTATTGAGTCCAGATGCTGCAGATGTTGGATTTGGGTCTCGTCATTGTTTGTGGGGGTCATGATGATACTTCCTCTCCATTTGAGAAAGATCAGAGGCCACAAACATAGGGCAGAGGGGAGACCCCATCAGTAACATGGAGGGGGTGGGATATCTTGGGAACTTGTCATCAGGCTGTCAAAGTGGATCCGAATGTATTGGAAAGATTAGACTCAAGCGAGTGCAGAGACTGACCAACAGGAAGGCTTACCACCTTATAAAGACTGGTGCCAACCTAGCGGGGTATTACTGAAAAGCGTGTCACCAAGTCTTCTTCTGGCCATGGACCTGTAGGTCCCATAGTCTTCTATTACAGCTTAGTCCTTGCTCCCTGGTCTTCTTCTGACCAAGGACTTGGCGGCCCCTTAATCTTCTGTTACAGGCTGGTCCTTGGTTCCTGGTCTTCTTCTGACCAAGGACTTGGCGTCCCCTTAATCTTCTGTTACAGTCTGGTCCTTGGTTCCTGGTCTTCTTCTGACCAAGGACTTGGCGGCCCCTTAATCTTCTGTTACAGGCTGGTCCTTGGTTCCTGGTCTTCTTCTGACCAAGGACTTGGCGGCCCCTTAATCTTCTGTTACAGTCTGGTCCTTGGTTCCTGGTCTTCTTCTGACCAAGGACTTGGCGTCCCCTTAATCTTCTGTTACAGTCTGGTCCTTGGTTCCTGGTCTTCTTCAGACCATGGACTTGAAGGCTCCTTAGTCTTCTGGACACGAAGATTGTGATACTATCATCTGCCATGTTGGGGCCGTACTGCCGCCTCTCAGAGGGATGATGAATTCACACTTCTAGCCTCTGTATAATCAGGACATTGTGGCTTCATCCATCAGCCGAGCTGCTGAAGAATGTGCAGCAGATTACATCTAACAGCTGGGGAGCGATATTCATTTCTTCTCATTCTCGCAGATCATGAAAAATGAATGCACAACAGTCCAACAATGGCGTGAAAACTGAGTATACGCAATGAGGCATCGAAGAGCACGCACACAGGAAGTCAGGGGGCAGCTGCTAATGGCTTCCCCAGGTCGTAGGAGTTCCATAAGGAACATAAATGATAGGGACATAAGAATTTTCTACAGCACTGTACACAGATGTATCACTCCCATCATCCCTAAGTGCAGGAGCTCACAATCTAGTCTCCCTGTCTCACACATAAAGTATAACCCCCATCATCCCTGAACCCAGGAGCTCACAATCTAACCTAATCTTACCATTCACTGCTCAGTGGTACTACCCACAGGTGAGCAATGTTCATCATGAGACTCCTGGTTCATGAGCTTGCATGCCAGTGGCACAGTGAAGACTGACACACAGGCAGTAGTAGGGAGAAGGAGGGAAAAGCAGCAGTGCTAATAATGGTGGCCCTTAGTGATTGCCACAGAAAATCATTTCCTTGCATAAATCCTTGATTTAAATGATGGGAGTAGTTGTCACTGATAGGAGAAGCACATGGCTTGCGTGCTCCTGGCCTCCATGGCAGGGAAGCGGCTTCTACCTGGAACGCAGTACACAGTCCATCAGAAGGATCAAAGAGCCGGCCAAGATAATGATGCGAGTGACGAGTGGCACCTGTGGACAGCGGACCCACGCCCAATGACTGTCGCCACAAGATTCTGCACCCTCCATCCCCCACCCTGACACAGATCTTCATGAACACAGACGAGGTGGTTGTGCTTCATTAATAGCCTGGTAGGTGAACCTGACACAGTGGAGAATCCAAGGAAGGAAGCCTTAAAGGCACGGCCAGTTCTAGGTTCTCTGCTGCCCCAGGCAGTGCCCTCCCAGTGCCGTAGACATTACATTCTGCACTACCAAACATACAGGAGAGTACATACCTCACATCCAGTAATGTCTCCTGGATGTAGATGTTCTTTCCTCAGCTTCTCCATTTGGACCAGACCGCCATGATGACTTCTTTCAGCCATGTCTCGACTCTTCAGATTTCACCACACAAACATCTCCTCACTTTTTTATCCTCCTCCTCCTCCTGGTGCCTCAACATCGTCATCCAGCTGCTACCCCAAATATTGTGCCCGCCGTGTTCCCCAATACCGGCAAATACAAGACTGCAGGAATAACAGTTCCATAAAGGCTGCGTATAATGCTCCCCCCATAGTGCCAGTATATAATACCTACCTGTAGTGCCAGGTGTATATAATGCTCCCCCCCATAGTGCCAGTATATAATACCTACCTGTAGTGCCAGGTGTATATAATGCCCCCCCCCCATAGTGCCAGTATATAATACCTACCTGTAGTGCCAGGTGTATATAATGCTCCCCCCCCATAGTGCCAGTATATAATACCTACCTGTAGTGCCAGTATATAATACCTACCTGTAGTGCCAGGTGTATATAATGCTCCCCCCCCCCCATAGTGCCAGTATATAATACCTACCTGTAGTGCCAGGTGTATATAATGCTCTCCCCCATAGTGCCAGTATATAATACCTACCTGTAGTGCCAGGTGTATATAATGCTCCCCCCATAGTGCCAGTATATAATACCTACCTGTAGTGCCAGGTGTATATAATGCTCTCCCCCATAGTGCCAGTATATAATACCTACCTGTAGTGCCAGGTGTATATAATGCTCCCCCCCATAGTGCCAGTATATAATACCTACCTGTAGTGCCAGGTGTATATAATGCTCCCCCCCCATAGTGCCAGTATATAATACCTACCTGTAGTGCCAGGTGTATATAATGCTCCCCCCCCCATAGTGCCAGTATATAATACCTACCTGTAGTGCCAGGTGTATATAATGCTCCCCCCCATAGTGCCAGTATATATACCTACCTGTAGTGCCAGGTGTATATAATGCTCCCCCCCATAGTGCCAGTATATAATACCTACCTGTAGTGCCAGGTGTATATAATGCTCCCCCCCATAGTGCCAGTATATAATACCTACCTGTAGTGCCAGGTGTATATAATGCTCCCCCCCATAGTGCCAGTATATAATACCTACCTGTAGTGCCAGTATATAATACCTACCTGTAGTACCAGGTGTATATAATGCTCCCCCCCCCCATAGTGCCAGTATATAATACCTACCTGTAGTGCCAGGTGTATATAATGCTCCCCCCCATAGTGCCAGTATATAATACCTACCTGTAGTGCCAGTATATAATACCTACCTGTAGTGCCAGGTGTATATAATGCTCCCCCCCCCATAGTGCCAGTATATAATACCTACCTGTAGTGCCAGGTGTATATAATGCTCTCCCCCATAGTGCCAGTATATAATACCTACCTGTAGTGCCAGGTGTATATAATGCTCCCCCCATAGTGCCAGTATATAATACCTACCTGTAGTGCCAGGTGTATATAATGCTCTCCCCCATAGTGCCAGTATATAATACCTACCTGTAGTGCCAGGTGTATATAATGCTCCCCCCCCATAGTGCCAGTATATAATACCTACCTGTAGTGCCAGGTGTATATAATGCTCCCCCCCATAGTGCCAGTATATAATACCTACCTGTAGTGCCAGGTGTATATAATGCTCCCCCCCCCCATAGTGCCAGTATATAATACCTACCTGTAGTGCCAGGTGTATATAATGCTCCCCCCCATAGTGCCAGTATATAATACCTACCTGTAGTGCCAGGTGTATATAATGCTCCCCCCCATAGTGCCAGTATATAATACCTACCTGTAGTGCCAGGTGTATATAATGCTCCCCCCCATAGTGCCAGTATATAATACCTACCTGTAGTGCCAGTATATAATACCTACCTGTAGTACCAGGTGTATATAATGCTCCCCCCCCCATAGTGCCAGTATATAATACCTACCTGTAGTGCCAGTATATACAGTGGCGGAAATAATTATTTGACCCCTCACTGATTTTGTAAGTTTGTCCAATGACAAAGAAATGAAAAGTCTCAGAACAGTATCATTTCAATGGTAGGTTTATTGTAACAGTGGCAGATAGCACATCAAAAGGAAAATCGAAAAAATAACTTTAAATAAAAGATAGCAACTGATTTGCATTTCATTGAGTGAAATAAGTATTTGAACCCCTACCAACCATTAAGAGTTCTGGCTCCCACAGAGTGGTTAGACACTTCTACTCAATTAGTCACCCTCATTAAGGACACCTGTCTTAACTAGTCACCTGTATAAAAGACACCTGTCCACAGAATCAATCAATCAAGCAGACTCCAAACTCTCCAACATGGGAAAGACCAAAGAGCTGTCCAAGGATGTCAGAGACAAAATTGTAGACCTGCACAAGGCTGGAATGGGCTACAAAACCATTAGCAAGAAGCTGGGAGAGAAGGTGACAACTGTTGGTGCGATTGTTCGAAAATGGAAGGAGCACAAAATGACCATCAATCGACCTCGCTCTGGGGCTCCACGCAAGATCTCACCTCGTGGGGTGTCAATGGTTCTGAGAAAGGTGAAAAAGCATCCTAGAACTACACGGGAGGAGTTAGTTAATGACCTCAAATTAGCAGGGACCACAGTCACCAAGAAAACCATTGGAAACACATTACACCGCAATGGATTAAAATCCTGCAGGGCTGGCAAGGTCCCCCTGCTCAGGAAGGCACATGTGCAGGCCCGTCTGAAGTTTGCCAATGAACACCTGAATGATTCAGAGAGTGACTGGGAGAAGGTGCTGTGGTCTGATGAGACCAAAATAGAGCTCTTTGGCATTAACTCAACTCGCTGTGTTTGGAGGAAGAAAAATGCTGCCTATGACCCCCAAAACACCGTCCCCACCGTCAAGCATGGGGGTGGAAACATTTTGCTTTGGGGGTGTTTTTCTGCTAAGGGCACAGGACAACTTATTCGCATAAACGGGAAAATGGACGGAGCCATGTATCGTGAAATCCTGAGCGACAACCTCCTTCCCTCTGCCAGGAAACTGAAAATGGGTCGTGGATGGGTGTTCCAGCACGACAATGACCCAAAACATACAGCAAAGGCAACAAAGGAGTGGCTCAAGAAGAAGCACATTAAGGTCATGGAGTGGCCTAGTCAGTCTCCGGACCTTAATCCAATCGAAAACCTATGGAGGGAGCTCAAGCTCAGAGTTGCACAGAGACAGCCTCGAAACCTTAGGGATTTAGAGATGATCTGCAAAGAGGAGTGGACCAACATTCCTCCTAAAATGTGCGCAAACTTGGTCATCAATTACAAGAAACGTTTGACCTCTGTGCTTGCAAACAAGGGTTTTTCCACCAAGTATTAAGTCTTTTTTTGTTAGAGGGTTCAAATACTTATTTCACTCAATGAAATGCAAATCAGTTGCTATCTTTTATTTAAAGTTATTTTTTCGATTTTCCTTTTGATGTGCTATCTGCCACTGTTACAATAAACCTACCATTGAAATGATACTGTTCTGAGACTTTTCATTTCTTTGTCATTGGACAAACTTACAAAATCAGTGAGGGGTCAAATAATTATTTCCGCCACTGTAATACCTACCTGTAGTGCCAGGTGTATATAACCCTCCCCCCCCCCCCCCCCCATAGTGCCAGTATATAATACCTACCTGTAGTGCCAGGTGTATATAATGCTCCCCCCCATAGTGCCAGTATATAATACCTACCTGTAGTGCCAGTATATAATACCTACCTGTAGTGCCAGGTGTATATAATGCTGTAACCCACCACCCGAAGTGCCTAAAAAACCACTCGCCTCACTCCCATTCCCTGCCGCCATCTACGATTCAGGCCATAGCATTCTTCCAGCCTGTGGCCTGAGTTGTGGCAATGGGCACTTTATGGGACCGGTTGTTTTGGGGGGGTGAGGACCTAATTGCACAGTCCTATCACCCAAAGGCCAATAGCATCGGATAGGCAGATGCGAAGTGGATCACAATGGGGTATGCTGATCCCACCAATAGTAACACAGACGTAGCAGCACCGAGAGCTCACTAATACTATCTACATAATACCAGCTCAATAGGGGACATATAATATGTGGTGCAAGATGGCCGTCCACTTATGACATAGAAGTAGTAATAGGTCGGGAAGCAGCGAACCCCACAATCAAATGAAAGAAGAATCTCGGCCATCGTAACTTGCTTCAAAGTCTGTACTTTAATTGTACTCCATGCGGTACATCGTATATACAAGGACGCGTTTCGGCTTCATCATCAAGTAAAGCAGATGGGTATACATCCGGTACCTATAGGTATAGGAACGAGTCACATGTTAGTGACGGCAGACGCCCATTTTTGGCAGTAAACGTATCAAATAAATGAAACATATATCAAAGGACACAATTATAGGGTGAGGAGCATTATTTCATATTCTGTAGTCACGCCGCTCGGCTGTAACGTATCTAATACATGAATGCACTGCGCCTCTCTCCCTAATAAAGGTTTTTAATGTCGCCCTCGTCTCCTTGATCTTATTTGTTCCAAGACCCGGAATTTTAATTGGCCAATGGAGTGTTTCTATCTGTCGCCGTGATAAGGTGGTGGTAGTAACAGGGTTTCGTCCTGATTGTCCCATCTCTAAAGGACTGCATAGTTTCTCCAACATACAATGGTCCACGGGGACCTTTAATCAAATATATCCCATTGGTAGATTCACAGGTTCACTGCTGCACACAAATAGAAGGGACCTTGAAGAATAGCTGTACCACGCAGGGTTAAAAGGGCTCATCCTGAGTTACATCCTACTCTAGTCGCATCCAGATCTGCAGCCACAAACCTATTAAATCATGTCTGATACATAATGGTTTGTATTCCAGTCACTACCAGAGTTGGGGACACAAACTTGCAGATGCATCATGTCATATACTCCAGCCACTACCAGAGCTGCAGCTGCAATAACACTAAATGCAGTATAAAGCTAGTGAAATAGCTTTGTACAGGGAGACGTGACTGCGGCGCTGCTATCTGCCATCTCTGATACAAGGCCTCGACATCACAAGATTTCTTCTGAGGAGGAGAGGATGATGAGATCCCAGGGACGGTCACGTCTGCCGGACGCGTGATTTATCCCTGCAGCAGGAATCACATTTTTCTCTGGAAGTGCAGGAGAATTAAACGCCGCGGAGCAGTCGCTCCCAGTCCAGTCAGGTTTATCATATGGCTCTGACCAGTGACACACATAGTTGAGAGAGCCCTCATCCCTCCCATGTATGTTGTGGTGCCCCTGTAGTCACTGTACAGTATGGTTTCCACATTGTTCCCAGTGGAGTCCCATTGTGCTGTGCGTAAAGAGCTTCTCCTATAGTCGGTATGGCGGTTATACAGTGCAGATTTATCCAGGTTTCCAGTGTTTGTGCATAAAACAGTGTGATAGTAACCACTGAGCCACTCTGGACCACCAGCAAAAGTACTGTAAATACTAACCACTGAGACTGTAGATCACCAGGTAAACAAGGTACTAACCATTGAGCCATGCTATAACACCATGAAAACAAAATACTGACCACTGAGCCACCAGCAAAACTAGATAGTAACCACTGAGCCAATCTAGACCACCAGGTAAACAAGTTACTAACCACTGAGCCACTCTCGACCACTGACTAAACTAGGTGGTAACCCTTGAGCCACTCTGTAACATTGGGGAAACTAGATACTAACCACTGAACCATCTAGACCACCAGCGAAACTAGATACTAATCACTGAGCCACTCTAGACCACTGGGTAAACAAGTTACTAACCACTGAGCCACGCTATAACATGGAAACAAAATTCTAACCACTGAGCCACTCTGGACCACCTGCAAAACTAGTGAGCCACTCTAGACCACCAGGTAAACAAGGTACCAACCACTGAGCCATGCTATATACACCATGGAAACTAGGTACTAACCACTGAGCCACTCTAGACCTTTAGGGAAACAAGGTACTAACCACTGAGCCACTCTAGACCTTTGGGGAAACTAGGTACTAACCACTGAGCCACTCTAGACCACCAGGGAAACAAGGTACTAACCACTGAGCCACTCTAGACCTTTGGGGAAACTAGGTACTAACCACTGAGCCACTCTAGACCACCAGGGAAACTAGGTACTAACCACTGAGCCACTCTAGACCTTTAGGAAAACAAGGTACTAACCACTGAGCCACTCTAGACCACCAGGGAAACTAGGTACTAACCACTGAGCCACTCTAGACCACCAGGGAAACTAGGTACTAACCACTAAGCCACTCTAGACCACCAGGGAAACAAGGTACTAACCACTGAGCCACTCTAGACCACCAGGGAAACAAGGTATTAAAGGGAATGTGTCATCAGAAAATATGACCCATCGTTTAAATCACATTTTTATGTTTAACACATTTTAAAAGAATTTGATGATTTTATTTTTTAGTTTCCATGTCAATATCTTTATTTAAACAAAAAAGATAAAATCCAGCAGTTTTCGCAGCGGGCACTAAGCCCAATGGCAGGCGCCACTCCTTGGTCTGCACAGATCACTTTGCCGCAGTTATCTGCTTATCTGCCGTGCTAGTCCTGCCTGTAATGAGGTCACCGGGTTTCTTCGTCAGTAGTGCGGAGGATCTCTGCGATGTCACATGGAGTCGGGGCTGTCATTTGTACTTTCTCTTTCCCACCGGATTTAATGAGATGTAAGCCGATTAACCCTGTGTGTGCTGGCGGGCTCTCGGGACACCAGGCACGTAGCGCTTGTTAGTGGCGCTCCGGGATCCGTACATGTTACACGTCAATCACTGACATCTTATCTGCAGATCCTCATTACTAATACAAATTAAAGCTGCTGTGCACTAACTGGAAATCAATGTCTGACTCCGTCTTCCTGATGAAAATCGTGAATCCATCACTCACAAGCAGCGGACACCGCATCCCCCCTCCCCGGCTCTGACACCACAAACGCACCTCGTTACACGCTCCAGAGGATGATCCAAGATGGAAACTCTACTAACTCAACATAAGTCAGGAACCTACGGATGTCGCTGGGCCTGACGTATTCGGGTGCACCCAGTGTCCCTTGCTGCCAGCACCTTAGTCCTCTCTCCCCACTGAAAACACATGCACTACAGCCTGACATCACCCAGCATGCAGTGGGGCTAACCTCCCAGCCGTCCCACATCCGGATGGGACAGTTCCGGATTTTGGTGACTTTTCAGCAGTCCCGGAACGGCTGAGGTATGTCCTGCTCTCAGTTGATTGTAATGGTGAAGCAGAGAGCCGTCCACTCCCCACTCTGCTGGACTGTGCAGGAGCAGCCCGGAATCGGCCTCCACAGACCAGCAGTGCCATGTGTAACAGTACATCGTGCTGCTGCTGGGGGGCGCCAACATCTGAGCATCAGAGCAACTAGGTGAGAATGTACTCTTTTTTTAGTTTTCTTTTTTACTTTCTCTGAAGGAGACACATATCTGGGCGTAACCACTGGGAGGGGGCACATATCTGGGCGTACCCACTGTGAAGGCAGCACATATCTAGGCGTAACCACTGTGAGGGGGCACATATCTGGGAGTAACCACTGAAGGGGGCACATATCTGGGCGTAACCACTGTGAGGGGGCACATATCTGGGCGTAGCCACTGTGAAGGGGGCACATATCTGGGCGTACCCACTGTGAAGGGGGCACAGATCTGGGTGTACCCACTGTGAAGGCGGCACAGATCTGGGAGTAACCACTGAAGGGGGCACATATCTGGGAGTAACCACTGTGAAGGGGGCACATATCTGGGCGTAACCACTGTGAGGGGGGGCACATATCTGGGCGTAACCACTGTGAAGGGGGCACATATCTGGGCGTAGCCACTGTGAAGGGGGGCACATATCTGGGAGTAACCACTGTGAAGGGGGCACATATCTGGGGGTAGCCACTGTGAGGGGGGGGCACATATCTGGGAGTAACCACTGTGAGGGGGGACACATATCTGGGAGTAACCACTGAAGGGGGCACATATCTGGGAGTAACCACTGTGAAGGGGGCACATATCTGGGCGTAGCCACTGTGAGGGGGGGCACATATCTGGGCGTAACCACTGTGAAGGGGGCACATATCTGGGCGTAGCCACTATGAGGGGGGGCACATATCTGAGCGTAACCACTGTCAGGGGGCACATATCTGGGCGTAACCACTGTGAGGGGGGACACATATCTGGGAGTAACCACTGAAGGGGGCACATATCTGGGAGTAACCACTGTGAAGGGGGCACATATCTGGGCATAGCCACTGTGAGGGGGGCACATATCTGGGAGTAACCACTGTGAGGGGGCACATATCTGGGTGTAGCCACTGTGAAGGGGGCACATATCTGGGAGTAACCACTGTGAAGGGGGCACATATCTGGGCGTAGCCACTGTGAGGGGGGGCACATATCTGGGAGTAACCACTGTGAGGGGGCACATATCTGGGTGTAGCCACTGTGAAGGGGGTACATATCTGGGAGTACCCACTGTGAAGGGGGCACATATTTGGGTGTACCCACTGTGAAGGCGGCACAGATTTGGGCGTAACCACTGTGAGGGGGGACACATATCTGGGAGTAACCACTGAAGGGGGCACATATCTGGGAGTAACCACTGTGAAGGGGGCACATATCTGGGCGTAGCCACTGTGAGGGAGGGCACATATCTGGGCGTAACCACTGTGAAGGGGGCACGTATCTGGGCGTAGCCACTGTGAGGGGGGCACATATCTGGAAGTAACCACTGTGAAGGGGGCACATATCTGGGCGTAACCACTGTGAAGGGGCACATATCTGGGCGTAACCACTGTGAGGGGGGCACATATCTGGGCGTAGCCACTGTGAGGGGGGGCACATATCTGGGCGTAACCACTGTGAAGGGGGCACATATCTGGGCGTAACCACTGTGAAGGGGGCACATATCTGGGTGTAACCACTGTGAAGGGGCACATATCTGGGAGTAACCACTGAAGGGGGCACATATCTGGGCGTAGCCACTGTGAAGGGGGGCACATATCTGGGAGTAACCACTGTGAGGGGGCACATATCTGGGTGTAGCCACTGTGAAGGGGGCACATATCTGGGCGTACGCACTGTGAAGGGGGCACATATCTGGGAGTAACCACTGTGAAGGGGGCACATATCTGGGCGTAGCCACTGTGAGGGGGGGCACATATCTGGGCGTAACCACTGTGAAGGGGGCACATATCTGGGCGTAGCCACTGTGAGGAGGGGGCACATATCTGGGAGTAACCACTGTGAAGGGGGCACATATCTGGGCGTAACCACTGTGAAGGGGCACATATCTGGGCGTAACCACTGTGAGGGGGGCACATATCTGGGCGTAGCCACTGTGAGGGGGGGCACATATCTGGGCGTAACCACTGTGAAGGGGGCACATATCTGGGCGTAACCACTGTGAAGGGGGCACATATCTGGGTGTAACCACTGTGAAGGGGCACATATCTGGGAGTAACCACTGAAGGGGGCACATATCTGGGCGTAGCCACTGTGAAGGGGCACATATCTGGGCGTAACCACTGTGAGGGGGGCACATATCTGGGCGTAACCACTGTGAGGGGGGCACATATCTGAGCGTAACCACTGTGAGGGGGGCACATATCTGAGCGTAACCACTGTCAGGGGGCACATATCTGGGCGTAACCACTGTGAAGGGGCACATATCTGGGAGTAACCACTGTGAAGGGGGCACATATCTGGGCTTAACCACTGTGAGGGGGGGCACATATCTGGGCGTAACCACTGTGAAGGGGCACATATCTGGGAGTAACCACTGTGAAGGGGGCACAAATCTGGGCTTAACCACTGTGAGGGGGGGCACATATCTGGGCGTAACCACTGTGAGGGGGGCACATATCTGGGCGTAACTACTGTGAGGGGTGTCATGGATCAGCGGATGTGAACCCACTGTGCCACTGACTAGCAATACTCTGGAGGGGAGTAACTAAGCAACTACCCAGATTTCACTAGAGCCTGAGATGGTGAGCATAGGCTTGACAGTCAGTAATTGCCAGTGGCAGCTGGTCCAGGCAGACCAGGAGGTACCTGCGAAGGTACTGACTGTACAGACGTGGTCAGACAGGCAGGGTCATTACCAGGAGCAACAAGACAGGAACCAGAAGAAGATGCAGAGACGTAGTCAGAACAAGCGATGGGTCAGGGCAGGCGGCACAGGAACAAAGTCAGACAATCTGGATCAGCAACAGGAGAGGCAATGCAAGCAGGCAGGGATCAGATGATAAACAAAGTCCAGGAATGAAGTATGAAGTCAGGAACACGAGTGGTAAACAAGCTCTTTAGCACAAGATTAGGACCTTGACTCTGAGGCATCTCCGTTGATGGATGCTCCTAGTGCTTCCCGGGGGCTCCAAGCACTCCGCTCGACACCGTAAGCACTGCAGACCCCACGAACCGCAGCAGCTTGGTTGGGATCCCTCCGTCTTCTACCCACCCTGGACCTACGACAAGGCTTCCAGGTTCAAGTGGGTGAACCTCTCTTCCTTCAGAGAGCGAAGGGATTATAGCCAGGGGAGTATACAGCGTATTCCCCAGTGTAGATGCAGCCTTTTTACCACATACAGTACAGATCAAAAGTTTGGACACACCTTCTCATTCAAAGAGTTTTCTTTATTTTCATGACTATGACAATTGTAGATTCACACTGAAGGCATCAAAACTATGAATTAACACATGTGGAATTATATACATAACAAAAAAGTGTGAAACAACGGAAAATATGTCATATTCTAGGTTCTTCAAAGTAGCCGCCTTTTGCTTTGGTTACTGCTTTGCACACTCTTGGCATTCTCTTGATGAGCTTCAAGAGGTAGTCACCTGAAATGGTCTTCACTTCACAGGTGTGCCCCGTCAGGTGTAATAAGTGGGATTTCTTGCCTTATAAATGGGGTTGGGACCATCAGTTGCGTTGTGGAGAAGTCAGGTGGATACACAGCTGATAGTCCTACTGAATAGACTGTTAGAATTTGTATTATGGCAAGAAAAAAGCAGCTAAGTAAAGAAAAACGAGTGGCCATCATTACTTTAAGAAATTAAGGCTAGTTAGTCCGAAAAATTGGGAAAACTTTGAAAGTGTCCCCAAGTGCAGTCACAAAAACCATCAAGCGCTACAAAGAAACTGGCTCACATGCGGACCGACCCAGGAAAGGAACACCAAGAGTCACCTCTGCTGCGGAGGATAAGTTCATCCGAGTCACCAGCCTCAGAAATCGCAGATTAACAGCAGCTCAGATTAGAGACCAGGTCAATGCCACCCAGAGTTCTAGCAGCAGACACATCTCTAGAACAACTGTTAAGAGGAGACTGTGTGAATCAGGCCTTCATGGTAGAAGATCTGCTAGGAAACCACTGCTAAGGACAGGCAACAAGCAGAAGAGACTTGTTTGGGCTAAAGAACACAAGGAATGGACATTAGACCAGTGGAAATCTGTGCTTTGGTCTGATGAGTCCAAATTTGAGATCTTTGTGTGACGCAGAAAAGGTGAACGGATGGACTCTACATGCCTGGTTCCCACCGTGAAGCATGGAGGAGGAGGTGTGATGGTGTGGGGGTGCTTTGATTTATTCAAAATTGAAGGCATACTGAACCAGCATGGCTACCACAGAATCTTGTAGCGGCATGCTATTCCATCCGGTTTGCGTTTAGTTGGACCATCATTTATTTTTCAACAGGACAATGACCCCAAACACACCTCCAGGCGGTGTAAGGGCTATTTGACCATGAAGGAGAGTGATGGGGTGCTGCGCCAGATGACCTGGCCTCCACAGTCACCGGACCTGAACTCAATCGAGATGGTTTGGGGTGAGCTGGACCGCAGAGCGAAGGCAAAAGGGCCAACAAGTGCTAAGCATCTCTGGGAACTCCTTCAAGACTGTTGGAAGACCATTTCAGGTGACTACCTCTTGAAGCTCATCACGAGAATGCCAAGAGTGTGCAAAGCAGTAATCAAAGCAAAAGGCGGCTACTGTGAAGAACCTAGAATATGACATATTTTCAGTTGTTTCACACTTTTTTGTTATGTATATAATTCCACATGTGGTAATTCACAGTTTTGATGCCTTCAGTGTCAATCTACAATTTTCATATTCATGAAAATAAAGAAAACTCTTTGAATGAGAAGGTGTGTCCAGACTTTTGGTCTGTACTGTACATGAGACGAGGCTCTATGTTGAGGGTAAAACAGGGACTCTTTAATGGGGCTACATGTCAGCCTTTTATGCAGGTCTTCCAGCAAGGGACACTCCCCTGGGGAAGACTGAGACAGTTTTTACATTAGCCAACACTCCCAGAAATTTTACATAACCCCCCTCTGCCTGTGATACAATTAACAAACACAATGGGCTAACTTAATCACTCACAGGCAGAAAACACAAATTTTTCCTCAAAACATAGAAAACACCCAAAACCCCACATATCCCCATAAATGATACATCCCTGGATAGCTCTGATCTGGGCGAACAACATATCCAGAAATCACTCAGATCCGAGCAGGGGTTCCCGAATTCCATGGAAGTCACATTTGACCGACCGCAAGCATGGCTTTCCTGCCCAGAACAGTTCCACAGATTTAGGCTGTGCGGGCGGTCTACCTTCTCCTTCAAAGTTAAAAAGGGTGGCAAACAGGCCCCTCCAAAACCCAGTGGCAAGGTTATTTCTGCCACAAGGTTAGTCTGACAACTTCTGTCCTTGATAAACCCATGCTGGTTATCACTTATAATATAGTCACATACTCCTGTATATAGTCCGTTAAGAGTCCTTCAAACATTTTTCCCACAACAGAAGTTAAACTAACTGGTCTCTAATTACCTGTGGAGGACCTAGATCCTTTTGTCACGGATGATGTTGCAGACAGCTGGAAGTTATGAATAAACGTCCAACTGGCTTGATCCCAAACTAAGTGGCATATAGGCGACCCCTATAAAACCCTAAGAGCTCACCCTGACTGCTATGCACATACAAGGATCTCAAAGGTAGATGATTGTATGCCCACGTACCTAAGACTGTGACACCTGAAAACCCTATAATAGTGAGGGGACACGACCACCGGCTCCCTGCACTTCATACGGAGGGAGTCAGGGTCACCTAGAATCAAGCCAGCAAGGAAACACAATACATGAAAGGACTTATCTGAACAAGCAGCAGCAGAAGCCTCCAGCAGTGAACACTTCAATCCAGGAAGTAGTATGAACCGCAAAGTGAGGCAGTATGGGAGGGAATATAAAGGAAAGAGGATTAGTCTAAATAGGTGACACCTGGGAGAAGGAAATGAGATGAGAAAGTGAAACCAAAACAAAGAACATCATGCAAGAGGTAGAGAAGGACGTCTGTCAGACCTTCTCACAGAACTGGCAGTGACACCTTTTTTGAATACCACATTTGCCTTGCGCCAATCACTTGGCACTGTACCGTTACCTAGAGAATCTTAAAAAATTATAAACAGAGGCACAGCAATGACTGAACTGAGCTCTTTAAGCACTCTTGGGTTTTATCCATCTGGAGCCAGAGCCTTGATCACATTTACCCTATTTATCTTGTCTTGGACCATATCTACAGTTAGCCAATTGAGTATATCCCTGGATGTACTAACAGCCCCGGCGCCACAGATATCAGCTCCTTTCTCTTCTTTTGTATATACAGAGCTAAAAAAAACATTTAGTAACTCTGCCTTTTCCTTATCTTCAGTGACTACTCCCCCCCTTTTACCATTATTTAGGGGACCTACCTGCTCAGACATAGGTTTTTTAGCATTTATATATTTAAAGAATTTTTGGGGATTTGTTTTGCTCTCTTTTGCTGCCTGCTGTTAGTTTTTTATTTTTGCTAATTTTATCTCCTTTTTACAGATTTTATTAAGCCCTTTGTAATCTTCCAACACTACAGCTAACCCCTCAGATTTGTATTATTTTTTTAATACTTTTTGTCTTTTATTGCTCTTTTTACAGTAGCTGTAAGCCATGGGGGGTTTAATTTTAGCTGTTTATACTTGTTACCTAAAGGAATACATTTTTTAGTGCAATTACTCAATGTGGTTTGAAGCTCTCCCATTTATCCTCAGTATTATTATGTGACAGTAGCTGCTCCCAGTCTATGCCCTGAAATGCTGCCCTCAACCCAGGGAAATTTGCCTTTTTGAAATTTAGTGTCTTTGCTCTGCCTGACAGAGTTTGCTTCTTATTGTTTAGGGGAATATAATTATATTGTGGTCACTATTACCTAGTGTTTCTTGAACACTCTGGACTCAATTTATTCAGCAAATCCCTCAACTGTTAACCC
Organism: Bufo gargarizans; assembly: GCF_014858855.1. Classification (NCBI taxonomy): domain Eukaryota; kingdom Metazoa; phylum Chordata; class Amphibia; order Anura; family Bufonidae; genus Bufo; species Bufo gargarizans. Next base: position 43,979 of record NW_025334077.1, on the reverse strand, counting down.
TATTATCACTGTTTCGGACGACCAGATATCCAAGTAGGAGCACCTTGACAAGTGCAACACCGCACCTAAAGGGACACTATAGGCAACCCTTACACCAATCTGGCATTCCTACACCTGGGTTCCACCATCACCTTCTACATAGGGGGACTTAATCCCTCGTTGCTGAAATGTAACTGGTGTCATGACAAACACTCTAAAAACTCACATAACACCGCAGAAGAGACCCCGGGCGCAGGACTGGCCCACTGCACATCTCCTTTTTTGCAAGCCGCCTGCCTTGCATCTTCTTCCTGTGAGCCGCCTGCCTTCCATCTCCTTCCTGGAAGCCGCCTGCCTTGCATCTCCTTCCTGGGAGCCGCCTGCCTTCGGTCTCCTTCCTGGGAGCCGACTGCCTTGCATCTCGTTCCTGTGAGTGGCCTGCCTTGCATCTCCTTTCTGTGTGCCGCCTGCCTCCCGTCTCATTCCTGGGAGCTGCCTGCCTTGCATCTCCTTCCTATGAGCCACCTGCCTTGCATCTCCTTCCTGGGAGCCGTCTGCCTTCCATCTCCTCCCTGGGAGCCACCTGCAATGCATATCCTTCATGTGAGCTGCCTGCCTTCCGTCTCCTTCGTGGGAGCCGTCTGCCTTGCATCTTGTTCCTGTGAGTGGCCTGCCTTGCATCTCCTTCCTGTGTGCTGCCTGCCTTCCGTCTCTTTCCTGTGAGCTGCCTGCCTTGCATCTCCTTCCTGTGTGCCGCCTGCCTTCCGTCTCTTTCCTGGGAGCTGCCTGCCTTGCATCTCCATCTTTGGAGCCGCCTGCCTTGCATCTGCTTCCTGTGAGACGCTTACCTTCCGTCTCCTTCCTGGTAGCTGCCTGCCTTCCATTCTGTTCCTGGGAGTCGCCTGCCTTGCATCTCATTCTTGTGAGCCGCCTGCCTTGCATCTCCTTCCTGTGAGCCGCCTGCCTTGCATCTCCTTTCTAGGAGCCTCCTGCCTTCCACCTCCTTCCTGTGAGCTCCCTTCCTTGCTTCTCCTTCCTGGGAGCTGCCTGCCTTCCATCTCCTTCCTGTGAGCCGCCTGCCTTGCATCTCCTTCCTGGGAGCCTCCTGCCTTCCATCTCCTTCCTGTGAGCTCCCTGCCTTGCTTCTCCTTCCTGGGAGCCGTCTGCCTTCCTGTGAGCTGCCTGCCTTGCATCTCCTTCCTGGGAGCCGCCTGCCTTCCATCTCCTTCCTGGGAGCCGCCTGCCTTCCGTCTCCTTCCTGGGAGCCGCCTGCCTTCCGTCTCCTTCCTGTGAGCTGCCTGCCTTCCGTCTCCTTCCTGTGAGCTGCCTGCCTTCCGTCTCCTTCCTGTGAGCTGCCTGCCTTCCGTCTCCTTCCTGTGAGCTCCCTGCCTTGCATCTCTTTCCTGGGAGCCGCCTGCCTTCCGTCTCCTTCCTGTGAGCTCCCTGCCTTGCATCTCCTTCCTGGGAGCCGCCTGCCTTCCGTCTCCTTCCTGTGAGCCGCCTGCCTTCCGTCTCCTTCCTGGTAGCTTCCTGCCTTCCGTCTCCTTCCTGTGAGCTCCCTGCCTTGCATCTCCTTCCTGTGAGCTGCCTGCCTTCCGTCTCCTTCCTGTGAGCTGCCTGCCTTGCATCTCCTTCCTGGGAGCCGCCTGCCTTCCGTCTCCTTCCTGTGAGCCGCCTGCCTTCCGTCTCCTTCCTGGTAGCTGCCTGACTTCCGTCTCCTTCCTGTGAGCTCCCTGCCTTGCATCTCCTTCCTGGGAGCCGCCTGCCTTCCGTCTCCTTCCTGTGAGCTCCCTGCCTTGCATCTCCTTCCTGGGAGTCGCCTGCCTTCCGTCTCCTTCCTGTGAGCTCCCTGCCTTGCATCTCCTTCCTGGGAGTCGCCTGCCTTCCGTCTCCTTCCTGGGAGTCGCCTGCCTTCCGTCTCCTTCCTGTGAGCTGCCTGCCTTCCATCTCCATCCTGTGAGCTGCCTGCCTTCCGTCTCCTTCCTGTGAGCCGCCTGCCTTCCGTCTCCTTCCTGTGAGCCTCCTGCCTTCCATCTCCATCCTGTGAGCCGCCTGCCTTCCATCTCCTTCCTGTGAGCCTCCTGCCTTCCATCTCCATCCTGTGAGCCGCCTGCCTTCCATCTCCTTCCTGTGAGCCTCCTGCCTTCCATCTCCATCCTGTGAGCGGTGTCTCTCCTGCTTTGGCATCATTGCAGCTCTTTACCTTTCTCCATCTCAAGCTGTAGCGGTTTGTCGCTTTCTGTACCACCAACAACTCAAAACTCCAATCTGCACCCTCCAAAGCTTGATATGAATGTTCATTTCAATACCTAAGGAATTCACTTAACTGTTCGGGAGCCCGACCCGACAGTTAACACCTCGCCAACATAACGCAAAGACTTTACTGCTCAATGAAGGGGTTATCCGCTGAAGGAACCAACCTGTTCTTAAGCATTGCTATAAACATAATTGATTAAATTGGGCGTCACTCTATATCAGGCAACACAAACGGGGTAACAAAGCCCCTTCCTCAGTGGTGTAGACAGTGACGGCTAGTACTCCTTTTATAGTGTCCAAGTGCACCTACCTAATAGTGGAACAGTGAGCCACCAATTTTTTGCAATTGCTATAAACATATTTCCACAGCTGCAGGTTTCACCTTGGTTGCGCCGCTCTGCTGACTGGAGCACAGGTCACCAGACTCCTGTAGAGTTTTATGGGTTAGTCAGTCTACCTGAGCGGCGCCTTATTCTGCGCCCCCAAGACTGGAGGCACAGACTGTATACCGATACCAGTGGGAATGGAGCAGATAAACCCTCCACACCAGTCCATGCAACAGAAAACCTTCTCACCAATGGAAATCTCTCATTTGTATCCTTCAACTGGGAAGGGAGGCTCCGAAGTAAAGGTCTCAATCCACATACCGGGCCTGAAGAAGAGCAGTGACTCAGGATTCTCAGTGCCTTGGACGAGCACGTATACTGCACCCTCCGCAGCCACGAGTAAAGCAGCCATTTTAGCGCATGGTGAATGCCACATTTTATATTCTACCGCTTCTGCTATATACTATGCTGCTATCCAATATACTATGCTGTAATATACTGCTATATACTTTACAGCTATAAACTGCAATATACTGTGCTGTAATATACTGCTATCTACTCTACAGCTATAAACTGCTATATACTATGCTGTTATATACTGCTATATACTATGCTGTTATATACTGCTATATACTATGCTGTTATATACTGCTATATACTATGCTGTAATATACTGCTATCTACTCTACAGCTATAAACTGCTATATACTATGCTGTAATATACTGCTATATACTTTACAGCTATAAACTGCAATATACTGTGCTGTAATATACTGCTATCTACTCTACAGCTATAAACTGCTATATACTATGCTGTTATATACTGCTATATACTATGCTGTTATATACTGCTATATACTATGCTGTTATATACTGCTATATACTATGCTGTTATATACTGCTATATACTATGCTGTTATATACTGCTATATACTATGCTGTAATATACTGCTATCTACTCTACAGCTATAAACTGCTATATACTATGCTGTTATATACTGCTATATACTCTACAGCTATAAACTGCAATATACTATGCTGCTTTTTACTATATTGCTATATACTCTACAGCTATAAACTGCTATATACTATGCTGTTATATACTGCTATATACTTTACAGCTATAAACTGCTATATACTATGCTGTTATATACTGCTATATACTATGCTGTTATATACTGCTATATACTATGCTGTTATATACTGCTATCTACTCTACAGCTATAAACTGCAATATACTATGCTGTAATATACTGCTATCTACTCTACAGCTATAAACTGCTATATACTATGCTGTAATATACTGCTTTATACTCTACAGCTATAAACTGCTATATACTATGCTGTTATATACTGCTATATACTATGCTGTAATATACTGCTTTATACTCTACAGCTATAAACTGCTATATACTATGCTGTTATATACTGCTATATACTTTACAGCTATAAACTGTTATACACTATGCTGTTATATACTGCTATATACTATGCTGTTATATACTGCTATATACTATGCTGTTATATACTGCTATATACTATGCTGTTATATACTGCTATATACTATGCTGTTATATACTGCTATATACTATGCTGTTATATACTGCTATATACTATGCTGTTATATACTGCTATATACTATGCTGTTATATACTGCTATATACTATGCTGTTATATACTGCTATATACTATGCTGTTATATACTGCTATATACTATGCTGTTATATACTGCTATATACTATGCTGTTATATACTGCTATATACTCTACAGCTATATACTGCTATATACTATGCTGTTATATACTGCTATATACTATGCTGTTATATACTGCTATATACTCTACAGCTATAAACTGCTATATACTATGCTGTTATATACTGCTATATACTATGCTGTTATATACTGCTATATACTCTACAGCTATAAACTGCTATATACTATGCTGTTATATACTGCTATATACTATGCTGTTATATACTGCTATATACTATGCTGTTATATACTGCTATATACTATGCTGTTATATACTGCTATATACTATGCTGTTATATACTGCTATATACTATGCTGTTATATACTGCTATATACTATGCTGTTATATACTGCTATATACTCTACAGCTATAAACTGCTATATACTATGCTGTTATATACTGCTATATACTATGCTGTTATATACTGCTATCTACTCTACAGCTATAAACTGCAATATACTATGCTGTAATATACTGCTATCTACTATGCTGTTATATACTGCTATATACTATGCTGTTATATACTGCTATATACTATGCTGTTATATACTGCTATATACTATGCTGTTATATACTGCTATATACTATGCTGTTATATACTGCTATATACTATGCTGTTATATACTGCTATATACTATGCTGTTATATACTGCTATATACTATGCTGTTATATACTGCTATATACTATGCTGTTATATACTGCTATATACTGTTAAAGATGGGTGAATTTTATTCTATATTTTGTATATCTAGGATTGTAATGAGTTAACTTTTTCTACTTCCAAGTGCCCACCCACCCCCCTCTTTGTTTCAAGACTGGAAAGGAGAGAGAGGGGGGCAAAGAGCTGTGCTGTGAGAAGTGTCTGATTTCTCATCTGCCTACAGGTGTTCAATAGAGTGTCAGGCATTGTCTTATGCATGAACAGGTGGAATGCGTAGGCCAATCATATGGCTTGATGATATGTATATATTATTCACTGCCTATAGAGAAGCACCTCTTTGAAGTGTCACATATGACGTAGGCAGTATTCTTGTTAGAATAAACTCCATTACAAAATGGCGATGGTAACCAGATGTTTACATTAGTTCACATTCCAAAGTGGTACTCACTGCGCAGATGTTGAAGTGTTATCTCTGTTTCTCTTATCACTTTTTCCTTTTTGACCAATGAAACAATGTTTTAGCCTCAGAGAGGACTGCCCTCTTCTGAAGACTCATATACGCTTAGTCCATGTAATAAAGTTAGAGATTGCTTTGACCAACTTTTGTGTCAGTGTCTAGTCTCTCAGCCACGCGTGGATATTAACCACTGGGGGGGGGGGTACATTGATCTGGAACACCAGAGTGTATCTAAAATGCCCTAATTTAGGGTGGTTTTAACAAATGGCACCCCAGATGGGACTCTGAGCGAACGTAGCATCAGACAGCTGACAAGACGGGCCCCTGAGCTTGACGAACGGCAGAGGAGAGAGGATTGCAACCTCAAAGAAAGGTGAGAAAACTTTTTATCTCATCTGCCTTTCTGCTAGTTACTTCGTCGTGCTCAGATAGCTCAGTCTGCTGTGAGGTGGTACCCATGTAAGTATAGTAGTCGGCTGTAATGCTGAAAGCTTGGAGTCTATTGAACCAATAGTCTGAAATCATAGATCCCTCTGGAGTGTATATGTTTTGTGTGTGTCTGTGATTTATGTGAGGAGTGAGTTGAGCACAGACGGTAAAACCACAGACAAAGGGAGGGGACAGTAACCTCCTGGTTGGGAAGGGGGCGCTGTAGCGCCGAGGTGTGGGACAAGGAACTCCGGCTGACCTGACCAGGAAGATGCGTAGAGCCGTATGACCTTTTGATCTGATGGAAGACTGCGGAGACTACCTGACCTGACCCTAGGAAGATGGTAGAACCTCTCATGACCTTTTGATCAAGGGGAAGACTGCGGTGATATTCTCTACCTGACCTGACCCCAGGAAGATGCGACGGAGCCCGCCTGACCCCTGGTTTTGGGGAAGACGTGCGGGGAGTCCCGGCTGACTAGTCAGACGTGATAGTCAGATTTGAGGCAACCAGAGGGGAGGGTGAATCCTTTGTCTGCGGAAGAAAGGGCTAAAGGTGCTGATCACTCCTCTGTTTTGTGTGTGTGTCAGTCTGAAATACTGTTGTTTTGATATCGGTCAGTGCCAGTATTATGAAGAAAGAGAAAATACAGCCCCTAGCTAGTAGCGAGGGAAGAATTGAAAGTTAAAATGTGAAAAAGAATGTTAGAGAAAGTGTAGACTCGGACAGAGGTCGCCCCTGGCAACAGGGATGAAGAGCTGTAACAATCTGTGAAGTTAGAGCTTACAGACTGTGGGCATCAGAACTGCTGTGATTTTGAGGGGGGGAGTTCTAATGAGTGAGAAACAGAGCAATGTCAGGATGTTAATTGATGGCATTAACAAGAAAGAAAGAAAGTGCCCCAGTGTCTGCAATCAGAACGGCGCTTGTGTTAAATGTTCCGAAACGAACCGGTTAAGTTTTGTTACCCTAATAAAATGTGTGTGTTTAAATAGGGAATATCCTAGAGATTACAGCAGTAAAAGATGGTCAGTTAATGGATAGGTGTTGTATCCAGTGTGAGCTACAGAGACTCACTTCCCCCACCTTAACAGAAACATTCCTGAGATAAGGGGAGCAGGCGAAGGAAAAAGGTGGGAGGGAATGAGGGAATAATGCAGTCAGTGATGTGTACTATATTATACAAGACAAAGAATTGTTCAATAATTTTCTTTCTTCTTTCTTCTTTCCCAAGCAGTGTACTGTGGGAATCCAGCTTTTAACAAAATGACTGTATGATAACATGTATATTGTCTTACAGCGACAGACCATCAGCAATTCTGAGTGTGGTGTGGCTATCTGTTTCCAGGAAAGCTGTGTTTGTCTGTGCTGCAAGTTTTGGGATGAAATAATGTGGGTTGGAAGACATAAATGATTCAGTGGAATGTGAATGGGTGTGGCTTTGAGTTGTGATTGAGGCGAATATGTGTGAAGACTGATGGAGGTTTTTAGCAGAGTTGTGAATGCAATTCAGTTTTTATGTATGAGGGCGTGGTTATGAGCTGTTTGTGAAAATTAGTACATGAAAATGTATATGAATGCGTATGGAGTACAATATTTGTTTTCTTTTAAATAATATGCGCATTGAGGATTTTATTTTATTTTTCTTAGAAGTTTTGGGGTTTTTATTGGTGCCAACAGCATTGATCAAGCTGTACATTTTTATTTATTTATTTTATTTTTTAATTGAAGTCAATGAAAAGTTTCTTATGGGCCCTTTGTGTGTTCATGTCTGTATTGTCCGATCTGTTTGTTTCAATGTTTGAAGTTACGTGTTACATGTTAAGTGTTGTGCTTCACATCAGAGCTCTGTTCTCATGCTGGGGCACTAATGACAGAAAGAAGAAGGACCACAGCGTCCGACTGAAGGGGGGGTGGACTAAGGCTACTTTCACACTAGCGTTCGGGCGGATCCGTTCTGAACGGATCCGCTCATATTAATGCAGACGGAGGCTCCGTTCAGTACGGATCCGTCTGCATTAATAACTTTAAAAAAATTCGCAAGTGCGCAAGTGCGAAAGTAGCCTGCGCGGATCCGTTCAGACTTTCAATGTAAAGTCAATGGGGGACGGATCCGCTTGAAGATTGAGCCACATTGTGGCATCTTCAAACGGATCCGTCCCCATTGACTTACATTGTAAGTCTGGACGGATCCGCACGGATCCGCACGCCTCCGCACGGCCAGGCGGACACCCGAACGCTGCAAGCAGCGTTCAGCTGTCCGCCTGTCCGTGCGGAGGCGAGCGGAGCGGAGGCTGAACGCCGCCAGACTGATGCAGTCTGAGCGGATCCGCTCCATTCAGACTGCATCAGGGCTGGACGGCTGCGTTCGGGTCCGCTCGTGAGCTCCTTCAAACGGAACTCACGAGCGGACCAGCGAACGCTAGTGTGAAAGGAGCCTTAGATGACTCAGAGCGGAGGGACAGGATAGGGGTGGACGTTACAGACAACGACAGCCCTTGTGCCCATCCCCTAGTTACAGACACTCCCATGGAAGATGAGAAGTCCTGTTTTGTTTTCCAGTCTATTAATTCTGCGATAGGAAAAGTTGGATACTTCTGTAAGTCAAAATGCAGAGTAACATCAAGCGGCATTGGGTGGTTCAGTGGTGCCAACCATAGGTAGTGTTCCTTTGGCATTGCTTCAGCCCTGATGTCAAATGCCTCATTGAAGTGAGGGAAAAAGTAAGTCTGCCACCCTATAATGGTTCTGGGAGATGGGCCTGCAGAGTCTGTGGGACCCAGATCCCAGAAGAGAGAGTGTTGTGCTGTGTGTGGTACTCCTCGTCCACACCACACGAGAGGATTGTATTCTATGTTGACCATGCCCGGATCACTGTCCGTCCCCACAGACACCCATGGTTTTTTTGTCATAAGGGGAACACAGACAGGTGAGGGGGGGGAGTTAGATCAAGATTAAGAAACAGGAAATCCAGTATCGGCTCTATCTTTAAACATTTTTAGCAGATTCAGTCTGGCCCAATGATATCCCTCACTCTGGGTGATAAAGAAGTAGTCCCGTTTTTGATTGATACTGGAGCAGCCAAGACAGTTGTGCACAGCAAACATGGCCTCCCCTGATTTACTCTCCAAGGACACCAGTCTTTGGGTAGAAGTGGATGGGAAAGTAGTACGCTCACTTTTTTCAACAGAAACCATCCATATTAGATTTGCCCCTAACCAAGATGCGCTTGCCCATTTGCTGGTCAGTGGTAACGCCCCTTGTTGCCTCCTGGGTGCAGATTTGTTTGCAAAAGTACATGCTGGTATCTCACACCAGGAGGACGGCACTGTGAAGCTTACAGGTGCCCTCCACGACCAAGAACTTTGTTTGTTGGCCATTAGTGATAAAATTCCCTGGTCCATGTTTGTATCAGTACTCCCAGAAGCTGAGAAAAACAAACCACTCACCATTGGATGGTACATGACCTACATGCCGTTAATGAAGCCACAGTTTCTAACACCCACATCGTGCCCAATACACACACCTTGTCGGCTCAGGTTCCCATTACCCCTACTCACTCCACTGTGATTGATTTGTCCTTTAGTCCCTACCGCCTCACAGATGAGGTGGTAGATGCTTTTTGTGCCTAGAACTGGCAATTTTGTGTTCCCCCACACTGAGCCTATCAGATTATTACATTTAGATTGTATTGTTAATGAAGTGAGTGGCCATGACTCAGCTGTCCTCACCCAACTGCATGGCCAGCAATAACGCCCCATAGCATATTATTCAGTCAGACTTGACCCCGTGGCCAGAGGTGCCCCTTTCTGCATCAGAGCTGTAGTAGTTGTACTAGCTACGCTTGATGAAAGCTCTGAGATAGTTCTGGACCACAAAGTGATGGTGATATTACATCTATCCTCATGAACGTACAATCCAAATGATTGTTTTGTTGCCCATTATTGTTCCATTTTGTTGCCTGACAATGTTGCTCTCCAAAGGTGTAATACTTTGGACCCAGCCACCCTGTTGCCTCTAGACCAAGAAGGGAGGGAAGAGTTAGGGCACCGCACTTTCAACTTTTCTTTCAGATTCAAAGGAAGAGGCTCCGGACTGTTTGCAGATGATGTCACAAGAGGTAGTGGGATTTGGTAAATCAGCCATTAGGTAATCTAGATCATGTGCTCTTTGTGGATGGATCGAGGTATGGCCAGTATGGCAGGTACTACACAGGTTGGGCAGTGGTGATTAAACGTGAACTACCACACATGTCTGCTCAAGAAGTGGAGCTAAAAGACTCTGAAGATGGCTTGCATATATGCAGATGGAAAAACAGCCACCATTTACACTGATTCCAGGTGTGCTTTGGGATAGCCCATGACTATGGGCCCATATGGAAAGCCAGAGACTCCTTGATCGCTTCAGGTAAACCCATCGAAAATGGGGAAGCAGTGAGGTCTCTGATGGAATCCCTCGTGTCACTAACATGAGGGGTGATAGCAACGAAAGGCCACTGTAAACAGATGCAGAGGAGGCAAAGGGGAAAGCCACGGCAGATCAGGCGGCAAAGATGGCTGCCAAATTACCTAAGCAGACCCCTGTCTTAAGTGGCCACAGTTCAGGTCCCTGAAATAACTCCTCCTGTCTCCCGAAAGTTCTTAAGACCTTACAGAACCAGATGGGAAGGAGGAAAGGGACTGGTGGATGGAAAAGGGGGGACTACAAATAAGAAGGGAAACTTTAGCTTCCCAGGTCCCTCTACTCCACGATGGCACAGGCAACCCATGGAGTGATGCACCAGACAAAAACTGCTATGTGTGATTTAGTACGTAGCATATGGTACGCCCCAGGGTTCAGCACTGTAACAGTCAGACATACTCAAGGATAAATATTTTGTGCCCAGAACAACGTGGGCAAGGTGGTTAAGGTACCCAAGAAACACGTCTTGCTTTTTGTATCTGTTTCAACGCTTGCAGACTACCTTCAAATATCCAAGGTGGGCATGTATGAGTATGTATTGATATGTGATGACTTGTTTTCAGGATGGCCAAAACCGTACCCAAAGAAGATTATGGCCGAAGTTGTGTGCAAGTATGGGGTACCTTAGATCATTGAAAGTGACACAGGTGTTCACTTCACAGGTGAAGTGATGCAGGAGATGACGAAGGTTTTGGGTGTAGGACAGGCCTTACATGCTTCGTACCATCCACAAAGCAGCAGTAGAGTAGGGAAAAGGAACTGAACAGGACACTAAGTTAAAGATTCAAAGCCTTCATAGAGTGCCTGCTGGTAGCCCTCTTTTAGTAAGGTATACGCCTAACCGTGAGACAGGCCTTTGTCCATATAAGGTCCTTTTTGGGTCGGCCCCTAGAATAGGATTTTACTTCCCACAGCAGCTCCAGATGCAACATGGTTGTCTGACAGATTATGTGATCAGTTTTGTATAAGCATTTGACTAAAGTACATTTTTCGAGTTTTTGCTTCACTTCCAGGTTTTGATAAAGTACCAGGAACCCACCCACTTGTGTCTGGAGATTGGGTGGTAGGAAAAGATACGTTATAAAAGTCCCAAAAACCCTGGTTTGATGGTCCATTCCGAGTGTTGTTGACCACAAGCACAGTGAAGCTCAAAGAAAAGCATAATTGGATTGATTTCAAGGAAGTGTTGAGACTGGTTTTCCCTTGTGTGACTGTTGATCATGACTCAAAAGAATATGGAAAATTGTATGAAAACTTCGATCCAGAAAATCAGGAGCACTGATGATCTCCAGTCCCCCCATATAATGTCAACGCCAGTTAGGGAAAGATCATCTGACTTCCCCTTGCTCAAATCCAGTGTCACTGGAGGCTGTTCGCTAGGTATGGCTTGTCGTGGAAGCTGGTGAAGAGGAGGCGGAGCATTGGGACAGATGTTTAGGTTTAGGGAGAGAATGAAATTCAAGGGGGGACTGTTAAAGATGTGTGAATTTTATTCTATATTTTGTATATCTAGGATTGTAATGAGTTAACTTTTTCTACTTCCAAGTGCCCACTCACCCCCCTCTTTGTTTCAAGACTGAAGAGGAGAGAGAGGGGGGGCAAAGAGCTGTGCTGTGGGAAGTGTCTGATTTCTCATCTTTCTACAGGTGTCCCATAGAGTGTGGTGGAATGCGTAAGCCAATCATATGGCTTGATGATATGTATATATTATTCACTGCCTATAGAGAAGCACCTCTTTGAAGTGTCACATATGACGTAGGCAGTATTCTTGTTAGAATAAACTCCATTACAAAATGGCGATGGTAACCAGATGTTTACATTAGTTCACATTCCAAAGTGGTACTCACTGCGCAGATGTTGAAGTGTTATCTCTGTTTCTCTTATCACTTTTTCCTTTTTGACCAATAAAACAATGTTTTAGCCTCAGAGAGGACTGCCCTCTTCTGAAGACTCATATACGCTTAGCCCATGTAATAAAGTTAGAGATTGCTTTGACCAACTTTTGTGTCAGTGTCTAGTCTCTCAGCCACGCGTGGATATTAACCCCTGGGGGGGGGGGGGGTTACATTGATCTGGAACACCAGAGTGTATCTAAAATGCCCTAATTTAGGGTGGTTTTAACAATACTATGCTGTTATATACTGCTATATACTCTACAGCTATAAACTGCTATATGCTATACTACTATATACTGTTCTATGCTATACCTATATACTATACCGCTATATATACTGCTATGCACTCTATTGCTATACACTATACTGCTATATACTATACCGGTATATACTACTACATATACTATACTGCTCTATACTACTATATATATTCCTATATACTATACTGCTATATATGTGCTATACACGATACTGCTATATACTATTTTGTTATATACTATACTACTATATATTCCTATAAACTATACTACTATACACTCACCTAAAGAATTATTAGGACCACCATACTAATACAGTGTTGGACCCCCTTTTGCCTTCAGAACTGCCTTAATTCTACGAGGCATTGATTCCACAAGGTGCCGATAGCATCTTTAGAAATGTTGGCCCATATTGATAGGATGGCATCTTGCAGTTGATGAAGATTTGAGGGATGCACATCCAGGGCACGGAGCTCCCGTTCCACCACATCCCAAAGATGCTCTATTGGGTTGAGATCTGGTGACTGTGGGGCCATTTTAGTCCAGTGACCTCATTGTCATGGTCAAGAAACCAATTTGAAATGATTGGAGCTTTGTGACATGGTGCATTATCCTGCTGGAAGTAGCCATCAGAGGATGGGTACATGGTGGTCATGAAGGGATGGACATGGTCAGAAACAATGCTCAGGTAGCCCGTGGCATTTAAACGATGGCCAATTGGCACTAAGGGGCCTAAAGTGTGCCCAGAAAACATCCCCCACACCATTACACCACCACCACCAGCCTGCACAGTGGTAACAAGGCATGATGGATACATGTTCCCATTCTGTTTACGCCAAATTCGGACTCTACCATTTGAATGTCTCAACAGAAATCGAGACTCATCAGACCAGGCAACATTTTTCCAGTCTTCAACAGTCCAATTTTGGTGGAGCTCGTGCAAATTGTAGCCTCTTTTTCCTATTTGTAGTGGAGATGAGTGGTACCCGGTGGGGTCTTCTGCTGTTGTGTCCCATCCGCCTCAAGGCTGTGCGTGTTGTGGCTTCACAAATGCTTTGCTGCAGACCTCGGGTGTAACGAGTGGTTATTATGGTCAACGTTGCTCTTCTATCAGCTTGAATCAGTCGCCCATTCTCCTCTGACCTCCAGCATCAACAAGGCATTCTCGCCCACAGGACGGCCGCATACTGGAGGTTTTTCCCTTTTCACACCATTCTTTGTAAACCCTAGAAATGGTTGTGCGTGAAAATCCCAGTAACTGAGCAGATTGTGGAATACTCCGACCGGCCCGTCTGGCACCAACAACCAGGCCACGCTCAAAACTGCTTAAATCGCCTTCCTTTCCCATTCTGACATTCAGTTTGGAGTTCAGGAGATTGTCTTGACCAGGACCACAACCCTACATGCATCGAAGCCACTGCCATGTGATTGGTTGACTAGATAATCGCATTAATGAGAAATAGAACAGGTGTTCCTAATAATTCTTTAGGTGAGTGTATATACTATACCGCTTCATACTACTATATATACTATACCGTTATACACTATACTGCTCTATACTACTATATATACTATACCGTTATACACTATACTACTATATATACTATACCGCTATATACTATACTGCTATATACTATACTACTCTATACTACTATATATACTATACCGCTTCATACTACTATAGATACTATACCGCTTCATACTACTATATATACTATACCGTTATACACTATACTACTTTATATACTATACCGCTATATACTATACCGCTATATACTATACTACTCTATACTACTATATATACTATACTGTTATACACTATACTGCTCTATACTACTATATATACTATACCGTTATACACTATACTACTATATATACTATACCGCTTCATACTACTATATATACTATACCGTTATACACTATACTGCTCTATACTACTATATATACTATACCGTTATACACTATACTACTATATATACTATACCGCTTCATACTACTATATATACTATACTACTATATATACTATACCGCTTAATACTACTATATATACTATACCGCTATATATACACTATACCGCTTCATACTACTATATATACTATACCGCTATATATACTATACCGCTTCATACTACTATATATACTATACCGCTATATACTATAATACTATATATATACTATACCGCTTCATACTACTATATACTATACCGCTATATACTATACTACTATATATACTATACCGCTTAATACTACTATATATACTATTCCACTATATATACACTATACCGCTTCATACTACTATATATACTATACCGCTTAATACTACTATATATACTATACTACTATATATACTATACCGCTTAATACTACTATATATACTATACCGCTATATATACACTATACCGCTTCATACTACTATATATACTATACCGCTATATACTATACTACTATATATACTATACCGCTTCATACTACTATATATACTATACCGCTTCATACTACTATATATACTATACCGCTATATACTATAATACTATATATACTATACCGCTTCATACTACTATATATACTATACCGCTATATACTATACTACTATATATACTATACCGCTTAATACTACTATATATACTATACCGCTATATATACACTATACCGCTTCATACTACTATATATACTATACCGCTATATACTATACTACTATACATACTATACCGCTTCATACTACTATATATACTATATATACTATACCGCTTCATACTACTATATATACTATACCGCTATATACTATACCACTATATATACTTTACCGCTTCATACTACTATATATACTATACCGTTATACACTATATATACTATACCACTATATACTATACTGCTCTCTACTACTATATATACTATACCGTTATACACTATACTACTATATATACTATACTGCTCTCTACTACTATATATACTATACCGTTATACACTATATATACTATACCGCTATACACTATACTACTATATATACTATACTGCTCTCTACTACTATATATACTATACCGTTATACACTATATATACTATACCGCTCTATACGGCTGGTAGCCCCTCTGCTCAGATAAAAGCCAACGGAGAAGATACAAATATGTAAATCCGTCGGAGGATGAAAAGCTGAGAAATCTCCATTAAAGAGGCGGCCAGAAAATAAAGCAGAATACAAATGATCCTGAGATCTGGGGACTACAACCCCCCTCCTCCTCCCCACTCCCGCCCTGCGATGAAGAGAATTAATGGAAACGACTCAGAAGCTTCTCTGCATTTGTTAAATGAGCTGAATAGATATAAAAGGCGCTAAACGCGCGTCGCGGATACGGATGTTATCAGCCAGGCCTCAGGACGCATGCAGACGGCGTCCCAGTTACAGGACTGCGCGGAGATTGAGCCGCCGCCTGTGACCGTCCTTCTGGTTACGGCTGATTAGCCAGAAACGCGATTAAAACAAGTCACAAAACGTTCGCAGCTGCGGATGGTGGGGGTGATACCCGTGTCCTCCTGTGTATTGTGGGGATCCTGATAACAGACACACATCAGCTGTGTGACACATTGTAACGAAGCCTGCTCTTGTTAGAAATCACATGACCTTTATGACAATGACACAACCGCACGCGGTCTGTCCGCGCTGACTGTATAGCCGTCTCTACTCCACTTTCCGTCCAGAGAAACCGTCAGGTCCTTCCCTTGGTCGCTCCTGATTTCATCCTGAATCGGAAGGATTGGGTGTGTGCCCCCCCTGTATGTGGGTGTGCCCCCCCTGTATGTGGGTGTGCCGCCCCCCCTGTATGTGGGTGTGCCGCCCCCCCTGTATGTGGGTGTGCCCCCCCTGTATGTGGATGTGCCCCCCCTGTATGTGGGTGTGCCCCCCTGTATGTGGGTGTGCCCCCCCTGTATGTGGGTGTGCCCCCCCTGTATGTGGATGTGCCCCCCCTGTATGTGGGTGTGCCCCCCCTGTATGTGGGTGTGCCTCCCCCCCTGTATGTGGGTGTGCCCCCCCTGTATGTGGGTGTGCCCCCCCTGTATGTGGGTGTGCCTCCCCCCCGTATGTGGGTGTGCCTCCCCCCCCGTATGTGGGTGTGCCTCCCCCCCCTGTATGTGGGTGTGCCTCCCCCCCCGTATGTGGGTGTGCCTCCCCCCCATATGTGGGTGTGCCTCCCCCCCTGTATGTGGGTGTGCCTCCCCCCCTGTATGTGGGTGTGCCTCCCCCCCTGTATGTGGGTGTGCCTCCCCCCCTGTATGTGGGTGTGCCTCCCCCCCTGTATGTGGGTGTGCCTCCCCCCCTGTATGTGGGTGTGCCTCCCCCCTGTATGTGGGTGTGCCTCCCCCCCTGTATGTGGGTGTGCCTCCCCCCCTGTATGTGGGTGTGCCTCCCCCCCTGTATGTGGGTGTGCCGCCCCCCCTGTATGTGGGTGTGCCCCCCCTGTATGTGGGTGTGCCCCCCCTGTATGTGGATGTGCCCCCCCGTATGTGGGTGTGCCTCCCCCCTCGTATGTGGGTGTGCCTCCCCCCCCGTATGTGGGTGTGCCTCCCCCCCGTATGTGGGTGTGCCTCCCCCGTATGTGGGTGTGCCTCCCCCCCGTATGTGGGTGTGCCTCCCCCCCTGTATGTGGGTGTGCCCCCCCTGTATGTGGGTGTGCCCCCTGTATGTGGGTGTGCCCCCCCGTATGTGGGTGTGCCCCCTGTATGTGGGTGTGCCTCCCCCCCTGTATGTGGGTGTGCCCCCCCTGTATGTGGGTGTGCTCCCTGTATGTGGGTGTGCCCCCCCTGTATGTTGGTGTGCCCCCTGTATGTGGGTGTGCCTCCCCCCATATGTGGGTGTGCCTCCCCCCGTATATGGGTGTGCCTCCCCCCCTGTATGTGGGTGTGCCCCCCCTGTATGTGGGTGTGCCCCTTGTATGTGGGTGTGCCTCCCCCCCTGTATGTGGATGTGCCCCCCCTGTATGTGGGTGTGCCCCCTGTATGTGGGTGTGCCCCCCCTGTATGTGGGTGTGCCTCCCCCCCTGTATGTGGGTGTGCCTCCCCCCCTGTATGTGGGTGTGCCTCCCCCCCTGTATGAGGGTGTGCCTCCCCCCCTGTATGTGGGTGTGCCTCCTCCCCTGTATGTGGGTGTGCCTCCCCCCCCGTATGTGGGTGTGCCTCCCCCTGTATGTGGGTGTGCCTCCCCCTGTATGTGGGTGTGCCTCCCCCTGTATGTGGGTGTGCCTCCCCCTGTATGTGGGTGTGCCTCGCTCCCCCTGTATGTGGGTGTGCCTCCCCCTGTATGTGGGTGTGCCTCCCCTGTATGTGGGTGTGCCTCCCCCTGTATGTGGGTGTGCCTCCCCCGGGATGTGGGTGTGCCTCCCACTGTATGTGGGTGTGCCTCCCCCTCTAGGGGGGTGTTCCTCGCTCCCCATGGATGTGGGTGTGCCTCCCCCTGTATGTGGGTGTGCCTCCCCTGTATGTGGGTGTGCCTCCCCCTGTATGTGGGTGTGCCTCCCCCTGTATGTGGGTGTGCCCCCCCTGTATGTGGGTGTGCCTCCCCCTGTATGTGGGTGTGCCTCCCCCTGTATGTGGGTGTGCCTCCCCCTGTATGTGGGTGTGCCTCGCTCCCCCTGTATGTGGGTGTGCCTCCCCCTGTATGTGGGTGTGCCTCCCCCTGTATGTGGGTGTGCCTCCCCCTGTATGTGGGTGTGCCTCGCTCCCCCTGTATGTGGGTGTGCCTCCCCCTGTATGTGGGTGTGCCCCCCCTGTATGTGGGTGTGCCTCCCCCTGTATGTGGGTGTGCCTCCCCCTGTATGTGGGTGTGCCCCCCGAATGTGGACTGAGAGACTGGCCAGAAATGATAGTTTACCCCATGGTTTCTGCTGTCACCACTAGGTGTCACTATCACATTAGGCATAAAGAGTGGTCGTCTACAGGAAGCAGGTAGAGCGTGGCTGAGGCCACATGGTGAGGCGCACTGTGACTCTGTATATGGTGATGTCACACTGTGGGATCTGTATACTGGATTCTGATGACATCATCGTGACATTATTCTGGTAATGCCCTCATCAGTGACTGTTCCTGCTGCACCATGTGTCCCCACAAGCTGTGAGGGTGCCCTGGACACCCCCCTCGGATGCCTCCCGGCCTCGCTTCTCTCCCAGAGTAACATTGAAGTGACAGTGAGCGGCATTAATCCCCAGCACAATGTGTCCGGGACCTGAGCTGCTGCCAGCTGGCGGAGGACTGCTCCAGGGGAGGAGAGTGATGGAGGCGCCGGTGCCTCGCTGCCTTCATGACAACCGCCAGAGCGGGCGGCCGAATTACAGCCGAGCAGAAAATCTATTACCCAGTGTGACCCACATGGCCGCGCCATCTCCTCCCAACCCATCTCTCCAGGGTCACCTTCCCACCGTGACACCCGCCCCGAAATAATGCTGAGCTGTGTATCTAATCCTGTCCTGTGTGATACTGTCTTCTGAGCCGTGTATCTAATCCTGTCATGTGTGATACAGCCTGCTGAGCCGTGTATCTAATCCTGTCATGTGTGATACAGTCTGCTGAGCTGTGTATCTAATCCTATCCTGTGTGATACTGTCTGCTGAGCTGTGTATCTAATCCTATCCTGTGTGATACTGTCTGCTGAGCTGTGTATCTAATCCTATCCTGTGTGATACTGTCTGCTGAGCTGTGTATCTAATCCTATCCTGTGTGATACTGTCTGCTGAGCTGTGTATCTAATCCTGTCCTGTGTGATACTGTCTGCTGAGCTGTGTATCTAATCCTATCATGTGTGATACTGTCTGCTGAGCTGTGTATCTAATCCTATCATGTGTTATACTGTCTGCTGAGCTGTGTATCTAATCCTATCCTGTGTGATACTGTCTGCTGAGCTGTGTATCTAATCCTATAGTGTGTGATACTGTCTGCTGAGCTGTGTATCTAATCCTATCCTGTGTGATACTGTCTGCTGAGCTGTGTATCTAATCCTATCCTGTGTGATACTGTCTGCTGAGCTGTGTATCTAATCCCATCCTGTGTGATACTGTCTGCTGAGCTGTGTATCTAATCCTATAGTGTGTGATACTGCCTGCTGAGCCGTGTGTCTAATCCTATAGTGTGTGATACTGCCTGCTGAGCTGTGTATCTAATCCTATAGTGTGTGATACTGCCTGCTGAGCTGTGTATCTAATCCTATCCTGTGTGATACTGTCTGCTGAGCCGTGTATCTAATCCTGTCCTGTGTGATACTGCCTGCTGAGCCATGTATCTAATCTTATAGTGTGCGATACTGCCTGCTGAGCTGTGTATCTAATCCTATCCTGTGCGATACTGCCTGCTGAGCCGTGTATCTAATCCTCTCCTGTGTGATACTGTCTGCTGAGCTGTGTATCTAATCCTATCCTGTATGATACTGTCTGCTGAGCTGTGTATCTAATCCTGTCCTGTGTGATACTGTCTGCTGAGCTGTGTATCTAATCCTATCCTGTGTGATACTGTCTGCTGAGCTGTGTATCTAATCCTATCCTGTGTGATACTGTCTGCTGAGCTGTGTATCTAATCCTGTCCTGTGTGATACTGTCTGCTGAGCTGTGTATCTAATCCTATCCTGTGTGATACTGTCTGCTGAGCTGTGTATCTAATCCTATCCTGTGTGATACTGTCTGCTGAGCCGTGTATCTAATCCTATCCTGTGTGATACTGTCTGCTGAGCTGTGTATCTAATCCTGTCCTGTGTGATACTGTCTGCTGAGCTGTGTATCTAATCCTATCCTGTGTGATACTGTCTGCTGAGCTGTGTATCTAATCCTATCCTGTGTGATACTGTCTGCTGAGCTGTGTATCTAATCCTATCCTGTGTGATACTGACTGCTGAGCTGTGTATCTAATCCTATCCTGTGTGATACTGTCTGCTGAGCTGTGTATCTAATCCTCTCCTGTGTGATACTATCTGCTGAGCTGTGTATCTAATCCTCTCCTGTGTATTATTGTCTGCTGAGCTGTGTATCTAATCCTATCCTGTGTGATACTGTCTGCTGAGCTGTGTATCTAATCCTATCCTGTGTGATACTGTCTGCTGAGCTGTGTATCTAATCCTATCCTGTGTGATACTGTCTGCTGAGCTGTGTATCTAATCCTATCCTGTGTGATACTCCCTGCTGAGCTGTGTATCTAATCCTATCCTGTGTGATACTGTCTGCTGAGCTGTGTATCTAATCCTCTCCTGTGTATTATTGTCTGCTGAGCTGTGTATCTAATCCTCTCCTGTGTATTATTGTCTGCTGAGCTGTGTATCTAATCCTATCCTGTGTGATACTGTCTGCTGAGATGTGTATCTAATCCTATGGTGTATGAATACTGTCTTCTGAGCTGTGTATCTAATCCTCTCCTGTGTGATACTGCCTGCTGAGCTGTATCACACACTATAGGATTAGATACATGGCTCAGCAGGCAGTATCGCACACTATAGGATTAGATACACGGCTCAGCAGGCAGTATCACACACTATAGGATTAGATACACGGCTCAGCAGGCAGTATCACACACTATAGGATTAGATACACGGCTCAGCAGGCAGTATCACACACTATAGGATTAGATACACGGCTCAGCAGGCAGTATCACACACTATAGGATTAGATACATGGCTCAGCAGGCAGTATCACACACTATAGGATTAGATACACGGCTCAGCAGGCAGTATCACACACTATAGGATTAGATACACGGCTCAGCAGGCAGTATCACACACTATAGGATTAGATACACGGCTCAGCAGGCAGTATCACACACTATAGGATTAGATACACGGCTCAGCAGACAGTATCGCACACTATAGGATTAGATACACGGCTCAGCAGGCAGTATCACACACTATAGGATTAGATACACGGCTCAGCAGGCAGTATCACACACTATAGGATTAGATACACGGCTCAGCAGGCAGTATCACACACTATAGGATTAGATACACGGCTCAGCAGGCAGTATCACACACTATAGGATTAGATACATGACTCAGCAGGCAGTATCACACACTATAGGATTAGATACATGGCTCAGCAGGCAGTATCACACACTATAGGATTAGACACACGGCTCAGCAGGCAGTATCACACACTATAGGATTAGATACACAGCTCAGCAGGCAGTATCACACAGGATAGGATTAGATACATAGCTCAGCAGACAGTATCGCACACTATAGGATTAGATACACGGCTCCGCAGGCAGTATCGCACAGGAGAGGATTAGATACATAGCTCAGCAGGCAGTATCACACAGGATAGGATTAGATACACGGCTCAGCAGGCAGTATCACACACTATAGGATTAGATACACAGCTCAGCAGGCAGTATCGCACACTATAGGATTAGATACACGGCTCCGCAGGCAGTATCGCACAGGAGAGGATTAGATACATAGCTCAGCAGGCAGTATCACACAGGAGAGGATTAGATACACAGCTCAGCAGACAGTATCACACAGGAGAGGATTAGATACACAGCTCAGCAGACAGTATCACACAGGATAGGATTAGATGCACAGCTCAGCAGACAGTATCACACAGGATAGGATTAGATACACAGCTCAGCAGACAGTATCACACAGGATAGGATTAGATACACAGCTCAGCAGGCTGTATCACACAGGAGAGGATTAGATACACAGCTCAGCAGACAGTATCACACAGGAGAGGATTAGATACACAGCTCAGCAGACAGTATCACACAGGAGAGGATTAGATACACGGCTCAGCAGACAGTATCACACAGGATAGGATTAGATGCACAGCTCAGCAGACAGTATCACATAGGATAGGATTAGATGCACAGCTCAGCAGACAGTATCACACAGGATAGGATTAGATACACAGCTCAGCAGGCAGTATCACACAGGATAGGATTAGATACACAGCTCAGCAGGCAGTATCACACAGGATAGGATTAGATACACAGCTCAGCAGACAGTATCACACAGGACAGGATTAGATACACAGCTCAGCAGACAGTATCACACAGGATAGGATTAGATGCACAGCTCAGCAGACAGTATCACACAGGATAGGATTAGATACACAGCTCAGCAGACAGTATCACACAGGAGAGGATTAGATACACAGCTCAGCAGACAGTATCACACAGGATAGGATTAGATACACAGCTCAGCAGACAGTATCACACAGGATAGGATTAGATACATAGCTCAGCAGGCAGTATCACACAGGATAGGATTAGATACACGGCTCAGCAGGCAGTATCGCACACTATAGGATTAGATGGACAGCATCTTGGGTACTGTTCCTCAGGTGTCCACCCTTCTCAGAGATGAGGTGTATCTGATGGTGGACATCTCACAGGTCTCCCTCGTCTCACATACCCTTTGGCCGAGGACGAGTCTGGCAGGAAGTCCTGGGAATACAACAGGAGAGACAGCGGGCGGTACGGCAGAAGGCCCCGGCCTAACACATAATTGTGTCCCTAGCACCTCTGTAGTGACTTTGTGGGACCGATAGTGTCCTCGTGTCCCCTGTATTCTTTTCGTGTCCCGGCACCTCTGTAGTCTCTTCATATCTGTGATCTCTCTGTAGTCTCTTCATATCTGTGATCTCTCTGTAGTCTCTTCATATCTGTGATCTCTCTGTAGTCTCTTCATATCTGTGATCTCTCTGTAGTCTCTTCATATCTGTCATATCTCTGTAGTCTCTTCATATCTGTCATATCTCTGTAGTCTCTTTGTGTCCACGGCATCACTGTGCTCGGCCTTACAGATTCTCTGATTTATCTTTTAGAAGTCTTATTTAGTTTTCATTTAGAGGTCGCTGAAGAAGCGACGTCTCCACTGAGTGTGGATCATCCATGGATGGCTTCCAACAAAATCTGCTCAGCCATATTGCAGTGATTTACAGAATCCCAGGGACTGAGTGTGTGCTCCTGCGTCCTCTGGCAGCTGCTTCAGTTACGAGTTACGAGAGGGAGAGCCGGGGACCTCGTACACAGGAAAGAAGACGACATCCTGGTCATAGACACCACGAAGCCCCGCGTCTGTGAGGTGTTAGCATTCTGTCGTCTGCTGTGTCAGCGTCGTGTCTCTGTGCTGTGTCAGCGTCGTGTCGTCTGTGCTGTGTCAGCGTCGTGTCGTCTGTGCTGTGTCAGCGTCGTGTCGTCTGCAGTGTCAGCGTCGTGTCGTCTGTGCTGTGTCAGCGTCGTGTCTTCTGTGCTGTGTCAGCGTCGTGTCGTCTGTGCTGTGTCAGCGTCGTGTCGTCTGTGCTGTGTCAGCGTCGTGTCGTCTGTGCTGTGTCAGCGTCGTGTGGTCTGTGCTGTGTCAGCGTCGTGTGGTCTGTGCTGTGTCAGCGTCGTGTGGTCTGTGCTGTGTCAGCGTCGTGTGGTCTGTGCTGTGTCAGCGTCGTGTGGTCTGTGCTGTGTCAGCGTCGTGTCGTCTGTGCTGTGTCAGCGTCGTGTCGTCTGTGCTGTGTCAGCGTCGTGTGGTCTGTGCTGTGTCAGCGTCGTGTGGTCTGTGCTGTGTCAGCGTCGTGTCGTCTGTGCTGTGTCAGCGTCGTGTCGTCTGTGCTGTGTCAGCGTCGTGTCGCCTGTGCTGTGTCAGCGTCGTGTCGCCTGTGCTGTGTCAGCGTCGTGTCGCCTGTGCTGTGTCAGCGTCGTGTCGCCTGTGCTGTGTCAGCGTCGTGTCGCCTGTGCTGTGTCAGCGTCGTGTCGTCTGTGCTGTGTCAGCGTCGTGTCGCCTGTGCTGTGTCAGCGTCGTGTCGCCTGTGCTGTGTCAGCGTCGTGTCGCCTGTGCTGTGTCAGCGTCGTGTCGCCTGTGCTGTGTCAGCGTCGTGTCGCCTGTGCTGTGTCAGCGTCGTGTCGCCTGTGCTGTGTCAGCGTAGTTTCGTCTGTGCTGTGTCAGCGTAGTGTCGTCTGTGCTGTGTCAGCGTCATGTCGTCTGTGCTGTTTCAGGGTCTTCTCGCCTGGGCCGTGTCAGCGCAGTGTCGTCTGGGCCGTGTCAGCGCCGTGTCGCCTGGGCCGTGTCAGCGCTGTGTCGTCTGGGCCGTAGTATATATACAGTATACTGTCCTCTGTAGTATATATACAGTATACTGTCCTCTGTAGTGTATATACAGTATACTGCCCTCTGTAGCATATATACAGTATACTGTTCTCTGTAGTGTATATATACAGTATACTGTCCTCTGTAGTATATATACAGTATACTGTCCTCTGTAGTGCATATATACAGTATACTGTCCTCTGTAGTATATATACAGTATATTGTCCTCTGTAGTATATATACACACAGTATACTGTCCTCTGTAGTATATATACAGTATACTGTCCTCTGTAGTATATATACAGTATATTGTCCTCTGTAGTGCATATATACAGTATACTGTCCTCTGTAGTATATATACAGTATATTGTCCTCTGTAGTATATATACACACAGTATACTGTCCTCTGTAGTATATATACAGTATACGGTCCTCTGTAGTGTATATACAGTATACTGTCCTCTGTAGTGTATATATACAGTATACTGTCCTCTGTAGTATATATACAGTATACTGTCCTCTGTAGAGTATATATACAGTATACTGTCCTCTGTAGTATATATACACAGTATACTGTCCTATGTAGTATATATATATACAGTATACTGTCCTCTGTAGTATATACAGTATACTGCCCTCTGTAGTATTATACAGTATACTGTTCTCTGTAGTGTATATATACAGTATACTGTCCTCTGTAGTATATATACAGTATACTGTCCTCTGTAGTATATATACACAGTATACTGTCCTCTGTAGTATATATATACAGTATACTGTCCTCTGTAGTATATATACAGTATACTGTTCTCTGTAGTGTATATATACAGTATACTGTCCTCTGTAGTATATATACAGTATATTGTCCTCTGTAGTGTATATACAGTATACTGCCCTCTGTAGTATATATACAGTATACTGTTCTCTGTAGTGTATATACAGTATACGGTCCTCTGTAGTATATATACAGTATACTGTCCTCTGTAGTATATATACAGTATACTGTTCTCTGTAGTGTATATTTACAGTATACTGTCCTCTGTAGTATATATATATACAGTATTCTGTCCTCTGTAGTATATATACAGTATATTGTCCTCTGTAGTGTATATACAGTATACTGTCCTCTGTAGTGTATATACAGTATACTGCCCTCTGTAGTATATATACAGTATACTGTCCTCTGTAGTATATATACAGTATACTGTCCTCTGTAGTGTATATATACAGTATACTGCCCTCTGTAGTATATATACAGTTTACTGTTCTCTGTAGTGTATATATACAATATACTGTCCTCTGTAGTATATATACAGTATACTGTCCTCTGTAGTGTATATACAGTATACTGCCCTCTGTAGTATATATACAGTATACTGTTCTCTGTAGTGTGTATATACAGTATACTGTCCTCTGTAGTGTATATATATACAGTATACTGTCCTCTGTAGTATATATACACAGTATACAGTATACTGTCCTCTGTAGTATATATACAGTATACTGTTCTCTGTAGTGTATATATACAGTATACTGTCCTCTGTAGTATATATACAGTATACTGTCCTCTGTAGTGTATATATATACAGTATACTGTCCTCTGTAGTATATATACACAGTATATTGTCCTCTGTAGTAGTATATATACAGTATACTGTCCTCTGTAGTATATATACACAGTATATTGTCCTCTGTAGTGTATATATATACAGTATACTGTCCTCTGTAGTATATATACAGTATATTGTCCTCTGTAGTATATATACAGTATACTGTCCTCTGTAGTATACATACAGTATACTGTCCTCTGTAGTGTATATACAGTATACTGTCCTCTGTAGTATATATATACAGTATACTGTCCTCTGTAGTATATACACAGTATACTGTCCTCTGTGGTGTATATACAGTATACTGTCCTCTGTAGTATATATACAGTATACTGTCCTCTGTAGTGTATATATACAGTATACTGCCCTCTGTAGTATATATACAGTTTACTGTTCTCTGTAGTGTATATATACAATATACTGTCCTCTGTAGTATATATACAATATACTGTCCTCTGTAGTGTATATACAGTATACTGCCCTCTGTAGTATATATACAGTATACTGTTCCTCTGTAGTGTGTAATATACAGTATACTGTCCTCTGTAGTGATATATATCCAGTATACTGTCCTCTGTAGTATATATACACAGTATACAGTATACTGTCCTCTGTAGGTATATATAAGTATACTGTTCTCTTAGTGTATATATACAGTATACGGTCCTCTGTAGTATATATACAGTATACTGTCCTCTGTAGTGTATATATATACAGTATACGTCCTCTGTAGTATATATACACAGTATATTGTCCCTCTGTAGTATATATATATACAGTATCCTGTCCTCTGTAGTATATATAACAGTATATTGTCCTCTGTAGTGTATAATATACAGTATACTGTCCTCTGTAGTATATATACAGTATATTGTCCTCTGTAGTATATATACAGTATACTGTCCTCTGTAGATACATACAGTATACGGTCCTCTGTAGTGTATATACAGTACTACTGTCCTCTGTAGATATATATACAGTATACTGTCCTCTGTAGATATAACAGTATACTGTCCTCTGTGGTATATACAGTATACTGTCCTCTGTAGTATATATCCCGTATAACTGTCCTCTGTAGTGTATATACAGTATACTGTCCTCTGTAGTATATATACAGTATACTGTCCTCTGTAGTGTATATACAGTATACTGTCCTCTGTAGTATATATACAGTATACTGTCCTCTGTAGTATATATACAGTATACTGTTCTCTGTAGTGTATATTTACAGTATACTGTCCTCTGTAGTATATATACAGTATACTGTCCTCTGTAGTATATATACAGTATACTGTTCTCTGTAGTGTATATATACAGTATACTGTCCTCTGTAGTATATATACAGTATACTGTCCTCTGTAGTGTATATACAGTATAGTGTCCTCTGTAGTATATATACAGTATACTGTCCTCTGTAGTGTATATATACAGTATACTGCCCTCTGTAGTATATATACAGTTTACTGTTCTCTGTAGTGTATATATACAATATACTGTCCTCTGTAGTATATATACAATATACTGTCCTCTGTAGTGTATATACAGTATACTGCCCTCTGTAGTATATATACAGTATACTGTTCTCTGTAGTGTGTATATACAGTATACTGTCCTCTGTAGTGTATATATATACAGTATACTGTCCTCTGTAGTATATATACACAGTATACAGTATACTGTCCTCTGTAGTATATATACAGTATACTGTTCTCTGTAGTGTATATATACAGTATACTGTCCTCTGTAGTATATATACAGTATACTGTCCTCTGTAGTGTATATATATACAGTATACTGTCCTCTGTAGTATATATACACAGTATATTGTCCTCTGTAGTATATATATATACAGTATACTGTCCTCTGTAGTATATATACACAGTATATTGTCCTCTGTAGTGTATATATATACAGTATACTGTCCTCTGTAGTATATATACAGTATATTGTCCTCTGTAGTATATATACAGTATACTGTCCTCTGTAGTATACATACAGTATACTGTCCTCTGTAGTGTATATACAGTATACTGTCCTCTGTAGTATATATATATACAGTATACTGTCCTCTGTAGTATATACACAGTATACTGTCCTCTGTGGTGTATATACAGTATACTGTCCTCTGTAGTATATATACAGTATACTGTCCTCTGTAGTGTATATACAGTATACTGTCCTCTGTAGTATATATACAGTATACTGTTCTCTGTAGTGTATATTTACAGTATACTGTCCTCTGTAGTATATATACAGTATACTGTCCTCTGTAGTATATATACAGTATACTGTTCTCTGTAGTGTATATATACAGTATACTGTCCTCTGTAGTATATATACAGTATACTGTCCTCTGTAGTGTATATATGTGGCGAAACCAACCTCGCCACTGGGTTTTGGAGAGGGCTGTTTAAAAGCCTCTTGCCTCAGGATTATGGCCCATAGTAACTGTAAAGGAGAAGACAGACCGGCCGCACAGCTTAAATCTGTCTGTAGAATTGTATTTTATGTTATTATGCGTTCGGTTAAATTGTATGTTATGTGAGGCACCCAGATAGCTAATAGTATTGTATTCGTGTATTCTGAGTGCCATTCACCTAATGATATGCACTCAGACTTGAGCTATCTGGGGATGTGTTAAATGTCTGTGTTTGCTGTGGGGGGTGTGCCATTGTGTGTTTGGGTGGTGATTCCTGTCCTGTTGTCTCCACATGTGTATTGGTGATCTCCCCTTTGTCCTGAGAGATAATTAGATTGTCTTCGGTCGTCTCCCAGGCAGAGAGGAGGAAACCATGATGCATTGTGGGGATATGTTGTATCTGTTCTGTATTTGAAAAACTAATAAAAACCAGGCTGGGTGTGCCAGCACATCAGACCACTGCTTGACCCTGATCACGGAGCCTTGTCTCGTTATTGGGGGGATTCCCTGTATGCTGTTGGAGACTGATTGCCAGGAGTGTAAGCTGACTGATACGCTTTTCCTGTTCGTCTGCCGGCAGCTATCCGCGAGGTTCCAGCTTGGAGTGCTATTTTGTATCCAGTTCGGGAGGTTGGTGTTCTGCAGTAGCTGTGCCTGTCTCTCGGAAAGGGGCATATCGCCTGAACGGATCTTAACCCCTTGTCCGCTGAAACGGGTCCGTTACATTGGTGGCAGCAGTGGGATCGTTCCTACAGCCAGAAGGACAGCTACAGGAGACACCGTTTCTTTGGATTCTACAATTTAAGGGCAACGCATGTCCCAGTACAGCGACCCTAAAAGCACCAGGATGGAACCAGCAGTGTTATACGAGGAGGAGGACCTGGATGGCCGGGATGCATTAAGGAAAGGCATCTGGTACCAGGCCCTGGATAATGTACAATACCAGCGAGGTGAGAGTCTCCCCAGTGAAGAGCAGCGGTTGCAGAAGCAAGTGGCCCTGCGGATGTCCTTCCTGGGAGAGCAGCCCCTGGAGGAATGGGTGATAGAACTACAGCACCGGGTATGGCAGGAGCTATGGCTGGAGGATGCATACCAGGCGCTTTGGTGGTATGTGGCACAGTTTATACCCTGGACAGCTGAGCATGACAAGCCAGAGGGAGAGGAGTTTGATGGTCCTGGCTTGTTATGGGAGTCCTTTGCAGAGCCTGACTTCGGGAGCCCTGCACAGTCCAGACTTCAGGACATTTTCTATGAGAGGGAGGCTAGGCATGAGTGGGATGACCCCCATGAAGTAGAGAAAGACCTGGCTCACCTAGCAACCCTGGAGTGGGAACTGGAGCAGGACTACCGAGATCTCTTCCACTCCATTGAGAAGGCTCAGCAGGACGGTAAGGTGACAGACCCAGATCCAGACCCATTCAGCTGGGCAGATATTGTAGAGTGTTACTGGGAAGGACCCCAGGTGGCTGGTAGAGATGGGACCGGGGTCTCTCCGCCGGTCCTGCAGGAAATTGGGAGCCTTGTCTTCATCCCCCAGCAGCAGAGTGATATGCCGGGAAGGCTGTGACAAGTGCAGGGAGAGGAGAGCAACGTCCTCCCTCCCCAGCGGCAGGCTGAGTTACAGGGGGCAGAGGTAGTTGTTCCTGCCCCCCAGCAGCAGCATGATTTTTTGGGAATTGGGAGCCTACTCTCCATTCCCCAGCGGCAGACGGAGTTACAGGGGGCAGAGACAGTCGGTCCTGTCCCCCAGCGGCAGAGTGTCCTACAGGGGATAGAGAGCCCAGTCTCCTTTCCCCAGCAGCAGGACACTGTATTGGGAGCGGAGGCGGTCGGTCACCCTCCCCAGTGGCTGGAAGTATGTATGGGAGAGGAGCACGTTACCCCCTCTCCCCAGCGGCAGCTTAACGCACCAGGGGGAGACAGTAAGCCCCACAACTGTGCAGATGGGACCGTGGTCTCTGCACTTACAGCACAGGGGGTAGGGACAGTTGGTCCTGTCCCCCAACAACAGGGCTGTTTAGACAAAGGGGAGACAGTCGGGTTCCCCCTCCAACAACCAGACTCCAACCAGGCTTCTTCCGTGGTAACGCTGGCACCAGGGCAGAGTACCGCTGATCCCTGCCCACAAAGCAACCTCCACTCCAAGACAGGGAGCAACTCAGAGACCGGGAGTACCAGCTACCAATATAACCTTGGTGGACTCACTGGACAGAGACAGGCTACGAAATTCAGCAGGTCCAGTATTGGGTTGTGGGTGGGCTGCCAGACTAACTCAGGTACCGACCGGCGTGAGGTCAGGTATCTGGTTAGTCTTCCCTGGGGGGGGGGAGATGTGTGGCGAAACCAACCTCGCCACTGGGTTTTGGAGAGGGCTGTTTAAAAGCCTCTTGCCTCAGGATTATGGCCCATAGTAACTTTAAAGGAGAAGACAGACCGGCCGCACAGCTTAACTCTGTCTGTAGAATTGTATTTTATGTTATTATGCGTTCGGTTAAATTGTATGTTATGTGAGGGCACCCAGATAGCTAATAGTATTGTATTTGTGTATTCTGAGTGCCATTCACCTAATGATATGCACTCAGACTTGAGCTATCTGGGGATATGTTAAATGTCTGTGTTTGCTGTGGGGGTGTGCCATTGTGTGTTTGGGTGGTGATTCCTGTCCTGTTGTCTCCACATGTGTATTGGTGATCTCCCCTTTGTCCTGAGAGATAATTAGATTGTCTTCGGTCGTCTCCCAGGCAGAGAGGAGGAAACCATGATGCATTGTGGGGATATGTTGTATCTGTTCTGTATTTGAAAAACTAATAAAAACCAGGCTGGGTGTGCCAGCACATCAGACCACTGCTTGACCCTGATCACGGAGCCTTGTCTCGTTATTGGGGGGGGATTCCCTGTATGCTGTTGGAGACTGATTGCCAGGAGTATAAGCTGACTGATACGCTTTTCCTGTTCGTCTGCCGGCAGCTATCCGCGAGGTTCCAGCTTGGAGTGCTATTTTGTATCCAGTTCGGGAGGTTGGTGTTCTGCAGTAGCTGTGCCTGTCTCTCGGAAAGGGGCATATCGCCTGAACGGATCTTAACCCCTTGTCCGCTGAAACGGGTCCGTTACAACAGTATACTGTTCTCTGTAGTGTATATATACAGTATACTGTCCTCTGTAGTATATATACAGTATACTGTTCTCTGTAGTGTATATATACAGTATACTGTCCTCTGTAGTGTATATACAGTGTACTGTTCTCTGTAGTGTATATATACAGTATACTGTCCTCTGTAGTATATATACAGTATACTGTCCTCTGTAGTATATATACAGTGTACTGTTCTCTGTAGTGTATATACAGTATACTGTCCTCTGTAGTGTATATTTACAGTATACGGTCCTCTGTAGTATATATACAGTATACTGTCCTCTGTGGTATATATATATACAGTATACTGTCCTCTGTAGTGTATATACAGTATACTGTCCTCTGTAGTATATATATATACAGTATACTGTCCTCTGTAGTATATACAGTATACTGTCCTCTGTAGTATATATACAGTATACTGTCCTCTGTAGTATATATACAGTGTACTGTTCTCTGTAGTGTATATATACAGTATACTGTCCTCTGTAGTATATATACAGTGTACTGTTCTCTGTAGTGTATATATACAGTATACTGTCCTCTGTAGTATATATACAGTGTACTGTTCTCTGTAGTATATATACAGTATACTGTTCTCTGTAGTGTATATATACAGTATACTGCTCTCTGTAGTGTATATATACAGTATACTGTCCTCTGTAGTATATATACAGTATACTGTTCTCTGTAGTGTATATATACAGTATACTGTCCTCTGTAGTAAATATACAGTATACTGTCCTCTGTAGTATATATACAGTGTACTGTTCTCTGTAGTGTATATATACAGTATACTGTCCTCTGTAGTATATATACAGTGTACTGTTCTCTGTAGTGTATATATACAGTATACTGTCCTCTGTAGTATATATACAGTATACTGTCCTCTATAGTATATATACAGTATACTGTCCTCTGTAGTATATGTAACGGCACGTTTCGGCAGACAAGGGGTTAAAATCCGTTTAGGCGATATGCCCCTTTCCGAGAGACAGGCACAGCTACTGCAGAACACCAACCTCCCGAACTGGATACAAAATAGCACTCCAAACTGGAACCTCGCGGATAGCTGCCAGCAGACGAACAGGAAAAGCGTATCCGTCAGCTTACACTCCTGGCAATCAGTCTCCAACAGCATACAGGGAATCCCCCCAATAACGAGACAAGGCTCCGTGTTGAGGGTCAAGCAGTGATCTGACTGTACTTCAAGTACAGCCTCTTTTATTGATAAAAAAACAAACATAGTACTGCCCACAGGGTTTTGAAATCCAACCAATCAGTAATTCACAACACACACAATGTAAATACCCCTAGAGGACCAGAAGGGAGACTGCGACACAGGACAGATACAACATATCCCCACAATGCATCATGGTTTCCTCCTCTCTGCCTGGGAGACGACCGAAGACAATCCAATTATCTCTCAGGACAAAGGGAGATCGCCAATACACATGTGGAGACAACAGGACAGACATCACCACCCAAACACACAATGGCACACCCCCACAGCAAACACAGACATTTAACATATCCCCAGATAGCTCAAGTCTGAGTGCATATCATTAGGGGAATGGCACTCAGAATACACAAATACAATACTATTAGCTATCTGGGTGCCCTCACATAACATACAATTTAACCGAACGCATAATAACATAAAACACAATTCTACAGACAGAGTTAAGCTGTGCGGCCGGTCTGTCTTCTCCTTTAAAGTTACTATGGGCCATAATCCTGAGGCAAGAGGCTTTTAAGCAGGCCTCTCCAAAACCCAGTGGCGAGGTTGGTTTCGCCACACATCTCCCCCCCCCCAGGGAAGACTAACCAGATACCTGACCTCACGCCGGTCGGGACCTGAGTTAGTCTGGCAGCCCACCCACAACCCAATACTGGACCTGTTGAATTTAGTAGGCTGTCTCTGTCCAGTGAATCCACCAAGGTTATATTGGTAGCTGGTACTCCCGGTCTCTGAGTTGCTCCCTGGCTTGAAGTGGAGGTTGCTTTGTGGGCAGGGATCAGCGGTACTCTGCCCTGGTGCCAGCGTTACCACGGAAGAAGCCTGGTTGGAGTCTGGTTGTTGGAGGGGGAAACCGACTGTCTCCCCTTTGGCTAAACAGCCCTGTTGCTGGGGGGCAAGACCGACTGTCCCTACCCCCTGTGCTGTAAGTGCAGAGACCACGCTCCCATCTGCACAGTTGTGGGGCTTACTGTCTCCCCCTGGTGCGTTAAGCTGCCGCTGGGGAGAGGGGGTAACGAGCTCCTCTCCCATACATACTTCCAGCCGCTGGGGAGGGCGACCGACCGCCTCAGCTCCCAATACAGTGTCCTGCTGCTGGGGAAAGGAGACTGGGCTCTCTATTCCCTGTAGGACACTCTGCCGCTGGGGGACAGGACCGACTGTCTCTGCCCCCTGTAACTCCGTCTGCCGCTGGGGAATGGAGACTCGGCTCCCAATTCCCAAAAAATCATGCTGCTGCTGGGGGGCAGGAACAACTACCTCTGCCCCCTGTAACTCAGCCTGCCGCTGGGGAGGGAGGCCGCTGCTCTCCCCTCCCTGCACTTCACACTGTCGCTGGGGAATGGAGACTAGGCTCCCACTGTCCCGCAACCGTAACCTCCGATGGAGGTCCACCCAATGTGGCAGCTGACCGTCACCTTCTGCCCGGTATAGTAGGGTCTTAGAGACTAGATTCCTCACGAACTTCACGTATTTCTCAGCTGGATTGGGTCCGAAGAAGTTCAGCCGCAACCACATCATACGGTCAAATTCCTCCACAGAGTATCTGTACTCCACTGCTGGTTCCATCCTGGTGCTTTTAGGGTCGCTGTACTGGGACATGCATTGCCCTTAAGTTGTAAAATCCAAAGAAATGGTGTCTCCTGTAGCTGTCCTTCTGGCTGTAGGAACGATCCCGCTGCTTGCCACCAATGTAACGGGACGTTTCAGCGGACAAGGGGTTAAGATCCGTTCAGGCGATATGCCCCTTTCCGAGAGACAGGCACAGCTACTGCAGAACACCAACCTCCCGAACTGGATACAAAATAGCACTCCAAACTGGAACCTCACAAATAGCTGTCAGTCAGACGAACAGGAAAAGCGTATCCGTCATCTTACACTCCTGGCAATCAAAACATATCCCCACAATGCATCATGGTTTCCTCCTCTCTGCCTGGGAGACGACCGAAGACAATCCAATTATCTCTCAGGACAAAGGGAGATCGCCAATACACATGTAGTGTATATATACAATATACTGTCCTCTATAGTATATATACAGTATACTGTCCTCTGTAGTATATATACAGTATACTGTCCTCTGTAGTATATATACAGTGTACTGTCCTCTGTAGTGTATATATACAGTATACTGTCCTCTGTAGTATATATACAGTATACTGTCCTCTGTAGTATATATACAGTATACTGTCCTCTGTAGTGTATATATACAATATACTGTCCTCTATAGTATATATACAGTATATTGTCCTCTGTAGTATATATACAGTATACTGTCCTCTGTAGTATATAAACAGTGTACTGTCCTCTGTAGTGTATATATACAGTATACTGTCCTCTGTAGTATATATATATATATATACAGTATACTGTCCTCTGTAGTGTATATATACAGTATACTGTCCTCTGTAGTATATATTTATACAGTATACTGTCCTCTGTAGTATATATACATTATACTGTCCTCTGTACTATATATACAGTATACTGTCCTCTGTAGTATATATACAGTATACTGCCCTCTGTAGTGTATATACAGTATACTGTCCTCTGTAGTATATATACAGTATACTGTCCTCTGTAGGTTATATACAGTACACTGTCCTCTGTAGTATATATACAGTATACTGTCCTCTGTAGTATATATACAGTACACTGTCCTCTGTAGTATATATACAGTATACTGTCCTCTGTAGTATATACACAGTATACTGTCCTCTGTAGTATATATACAGTATACTGTCCTCTGTAGTATATACACAGTATACTGCCCTCTGTAGTATATATACAGTATACTGTCCTCTGTAGTGTATATATACACTATACTGTCCTCTGTAGTATATATACAGTATACTGACCTCTGTAGTATATATACAGTATACTGTCCTCTGTAGTGTTTATATACAGTATACTGTCCTCTGTAGTATATATATACAGTATACTGTCCTCTGTAGTATATATACATTATACTGTCCTCTGTAGTATATATAGTATACTGTCCTCTGTAGTATATACACAGTATACTGTCCTCTGTAGTATATGCACAGTATACTGTCCTCTGTAGTATATATACAGTATACTGTCCTCTGTAGTATATATACAGTATACTGTCCTCTGTAGTGTATATACAGTATACTGTCCTCTGTAGTATATATACAGTATACTGTCCTCTGTAGTGTATACACAGTATACTGTCCTCTGTAGTATATATACAGTATACTGTCCTCTGTAGTGTATATACAGTATACTGTCCTCTGTAGTATATATATACAGTATACTGTCCTCTGTAGTATATATACAGTATACTGTCCTCATCAGTGTTAATTACTTTACACAGTTTAGTGTCATCTGCGAAAATTGATATTTTGCTATGCAAGCCTTCTACAAGATCATTAATAAATATATTGAAGAGGATAGGGCCCAGTACTGACCCCTGAGGTACCCCACTAGTGACAGTGACCCCTCCAGTACTGACCCCTGAGGTACTCTACTAGTGACAGTGACCCCTCCAGTACTGACCCCTGAGGTACCCCACTAGTGACAGTGACCCCTCCAGTACTGACCCCTGAGGTACCCCACTAGTGACAGTGACCCCCTCCAATACTGACCCCTGAGGTACCCCACTAGTGACAGTGACCCCTCCAGTACTGACCCCTGAGGTACCCCACTAGTGACAGTGATCCCTCCAGTACTGACCCCTGAGGTACCCCACTAGTGACAGTGACCCCTCCAGTACTGACCCCCTGAGGTACCCCACTAGTGACAGTGACCCCTCCAGTACTGACCCCTGAGGTACCCCACTAGTGACAGTGACCCCTCCAGTACTGACCCCTGAGGTACCCCACTAGTGACAGTGACCCCTCCAATACTGACCCCTGAGGTACCCCACTAGTGACAGTGACCCCTCCAGTACTGACCCCTGAGGTACCCCACTAGTGACAGTGACCCCTCCAGTACTGACCCCTGAGGTACCCCACTAGTGACAGTGACCCCTCCAGTACTGACCCTGAGGTACCCCACTAGTGACAGTGACCCCTCCAGTACTGACCCCTGAGGTACCCCACTAGTGACAGTGACCCCTCCAGTACTGACCCCTGAGGTACCCCACTAGTGACAGTGACCCCTCCAGTACTGACCCCTGAGGTACTCCACTAGTGACAGTGACCCCTCCAGTACTGACCTCTGAGGTACCCCACTAGTGACAGTGACCCCTCCAATACTGACCCCTGAGGTACCCCACTAGTGACAGTGACCCCTCCAGTACTGACCCCTGAGGTACTCCACTAGTGACAGTGACCCCTCCAGTACTGACCCCTGAGGTACTCCACTAGTGACAGTGACCCCTCCAGTACTGACCCCTGAGGTACTCCACTAGTGACAGTGACCCCTCCAGTACTGACCCCTGAGGTACCCCACTAGTGACAGTGACCCCTCCAGTACTGACCCCTGAGGTACTCCACTAGTGACAGTGACCCCTCCAGTACTGACCCTGAGGTACCCCACTAGTGACAGTGACCCCTCCAGTACTGACCCTGAGGTACCCCACTAGTGACCCTCCAGTACTGACCCCTGAGGTACCCCACTAGTGACAGTGACCCCTCCAATACTGACCCCTGAGGTACCCCACTAGTGACAGTGACCCCTCCAATACTGACCCCTGAGGTACCCCACTAGTGACCCTCCAGTACTGACCCCTGAGGTACCCCACTAGTGACAGTGACCCCTCCAATACTGACCCCTGAGGTACCCCACTAGTGACAGTGACCCCCTCCAGTACTGACCCCTGAGGTACCCCACTAGTGACAGTGACCCCTCCAGTACTGACCCCTGAGGTACCCCACTAGTGACAGTGACCCCTCCAGTACTGACCCCTGAGGTACCCCACTAGTGACAGTGACCCCTCCAATACTGACCCCTGAGGTACCCCACTAGTGACAGTGACCCCTCCAGTACTGACCCCTGAGGTACCCCACTATTGACAGTGACCCCTCCAGTACTGACCCCTGAGGTACCCCCACTAGTGACAGTGACCCCTCCAGTACTGACCCCTGAGGTACCCCCACTAAGTGACAGTGACCCCTCCAGTACTGACCCCTGAGGTACCCCACTAGTGACAGTTGACCCCTCCAGTACTGACCCCTGAGGTACCCCACTAGTGACAGTGACCCCTCCAGTACTGACCCCTGAGGTACTCCACTAGTGACAGTGACCCCTCCAGTACTGACCTCTGAGGTACCCCACTAGTGACAGTGACCCCTCCAATACTGACCCCTGAGGTACCCCACTAGTGACAGTGACCCCTCCAGTACTGACCCCTGAGGGTACTCCACTAGGGACAGTGACCCCTCCAGTACTGACCCCTGAGGTACTCCACTAGTGACAGTGACCCCTCCAGTACTGACCCCTGAGGTACCTCCACTAGTGACAGTGACCCCTCCAGTACTGACCCCTCAGGTACCCCACTAGTGACAGTGACCCCACCAGTACTGACCTCTGAGGTACCCCACTTAGTGACAGTGACCCCTCCAGTACTGACCCCTGTGGTAACCCACTAGTGACAGTGACCCCTCCAGTACTGACCCCTGAGGTACCCCAATAGTGACAGTGACCCCTCAGTACTGACCCCTGAGGTACCCCACTAGTGACGGTGACCCCTCCAGTACTGACCCCTGAGGTACTCCACTAGTGACAGTGACCCCTCCAGTACTGACCCCTGAGGTACCCCACTAGTGACAGTGACCCCTCCAGTACTGACCCCTGAGGTACCCCACTAGTGACAGTGACCCTCCAGTACTGACCCCTGAGGTACTCCACTAGTGACAGTGACCCTCCAGTACTGACCCCTGAGGTACCCCACTAGTGACAGTGACCCCTCCAGTACTGACCCCTGTGGTACCCCACTAGTGACCCCTCACAGTACTGACTCCTGAGGTACTCCACTAGTGACAGTGACCCCTCCAGTACTGACCCCTGAGGTACCCCACTAGTGACAGTGACCCCTCCAGTACTGACCCCTGAGGTACCCCACTAGTGACAGTGACCCCTCCAGTACTGACCCTGAGGTACCCACTAGTGACAGTGACCCCTCCAGTGACCCTGAGGTCCCCACTAGTGACAGTGACCCCTCCAGTACTGACCCGCTGAGGTACCACTAGTGACAGTACTCCACTAGTGACAGTGACCCCTCCAGTACTGACCCTGAGGTACCACTAGTGACAGTGACCCCTCCAGTACTGACCCCTGAGGTACCCACTAGTGACAGTGACCCCTCCAGTACTGACCCTGAGTACTCCACTAGTGACAGTGACCCCTCCAGTACTGACCCCTGAGGTACCCCACTAGTTGACAGTGACACCTCCAATACTGACCCCTGAGGTACCCCACTAGTGACAGTGA
The DNA here is from genome assembly GCF_014858855.1 of Bufo gargarizans. Classification (NCBI taxonomy): domain Eukaryota; kingdom Metazoa; phylum Chordata; class Amphibia; order Anura; family Bufonidae; genus Bufo; species Bufo gargarizans. The sequence continues at coordinate 4,667 of NW_025334077.1, read as the reverse complement.
CCCCTCCAGTACTGACCCCTGAGGTACCCCACTAGTGACAGTGACCCCTCCAGTACTGACATCTGTGGTACCCCACTAGTGACAGTGACCCCTCCAGTACTGACCCCTGAGGTACCCCACTAGTGACAGTGACCCAATCTGAGTGTGTACCGTTAATAACCCCCCTCTGTTTTCTATCCCTCAGCCGGTTACTTACCCACATACAGACGTTTTCTCCCAGTCCGAGCATTCTTATTTTATATACTAACCTTTTATGTGGTTCAGTGTCAGATGCTTTGGAGAAGTCCAGATACACGACATCCATTGATTCGCCGCTGTCAAGTCTAGAACTTACCTCCTCATAGAAACTGATTACATTAGTCTGACCGATCCCTCAGGAAGCCGTGCCGATATGGCGGTATTTGCTTATTTCCGTTAAGATGCTCATCCTGACATATTTATATTCATACTTCCTCCTGAATAACACCCACTGTAATCTGAACCCCTCACTCCCGTCTTCCTGTCTGATGGTTGGAACACACAATGGCGCTGATATGTATGATGCCGGACACATATGACCGCTCAGATACCTTGTGCTGGGAAATGAACAGAACATTTCTAAGAATAACCACCAGCCAGTAACAGTGCAGGGCAGGCATTTCTGGGCCAGAGAACTCCTCTGTGCTGCTGTCCCTGTGTCTGGAAAAGAAACTTCAGCACCAAGGAGAGCGTAAACACCGAGCTACTGGAACCGCCGAGCGCGCAGGAACAGTGTTCTCCCCAGGATATCTGGACTTCTACATGTAATGTTTGTACACAGGGGAGTAACTAGTTATTGGGAGGGGGCAGTCAGGTGAAAGAATATTCTACCGTATTGTGGGGAATAACATATATGGTGTTTTATATATATGATATACTTGCAAATAATAATACTGCGTATTCTGCTGATTTTATTTTATTACTCTAGGTGGTGGGGGCCCATCTTATTTTACTATGGGACCCTATGATTTATAGTTACACCCCTGTTTGTATATTGTGACTGCACCAGCAGAATAGTGAGTGCAGCTCTGGAGTATAATACAGGATGTAACTCAGGATCAGTACAGGATAAGTAATGTATGTACACAGTGACTGCACCAGCAGAATAGTGAGTGCAGCTCTGGAATATAATACAGGATGTAACTCAGGATCAGTACAGGATAAGTAATGTATGTACATGGTGACTGCACCAGCAGAATAGTGAGTGCAGCTCTGGAGTATAATACAGGATGTAACTCAGGATCAGTACAGGATAAGTAATGTATGTACACAGTGACTGAACCAGCAGAATAGTGAGTGCAGCTCTGGAGTATAATACAGGATGTAACTGAGGATCAGTACAGGATAAGTAATGTATGTACACAGTGACTGCACCAGCAGAATAGTGAGTGCAGCTCTGGAGTATAATACAGGATAAGTAATGTATGTGCACAGTGACTGCACCAGCAGAATAGTGAGTGCAGCTCTGGAGTATAATACAGGATGTAACTTAGGAACAGTACAGGATAAGTAATGTATGTACACAGTGACTGCACCAGCAGAATAGTGAGTGCAGCTCTGGAGTATAATACAGGATGTAACTCAGGATCAGTACAGGATAAGTAATGTATGTACACAGTGACTGCACCAGCAGAATAGTGAGTGCAGCTCTGGAGTATAATACAGGATGTAACTTAGGATCAGTACAGGATAAGTAATATATATACACAGTGACTGCACCAGCAGAATAGTGAGTGCAGCTCTGGAGTATAATACAGGATCAGTACAGGGTAGGTAATGTATGTACACAGTGACTGTACCAGCAGAATAGTGAGTGCAGCTCTGGAGTATAATACAGGATGTAACTCAGGATCAGTTCAGGATAAGTAATGTATGTACACAGTGACTCCACCAGCAGAATAGTGAGTGCAGCTCTGGAGTATAATACAGGATGTAACTCAGGATCAGTACAGGATACGTAATGTATGTACACAGTGACTGCACCAGCAGAATAGTGAGTGCAGCTCTGGAGTATAATACAGGATGTAACTGAGGATCAGTACAGGATAAGTAATGTATGTGCACAGTGACTGCACCAGCAGAATAGTGAGTGCAGCTCTGGAGTATAATACAGGATGTAACTCAGGATCAGTACAGGATAAGTAATGTATGTACACAGTGACTGCACCAGCAGAATAGTGAGTGCAGCTCTGGAGTATAATACAGGATGTAACTCAGGATCAGTACAGGATAAGTAATGTATGTACATAGTGACTGCACCAGCAGAATAGTAAGTGCAGCTCTGGAGTATAATACAGGATGTAACTCAGGATCAGTACAGGATAAGTAATGTATGTACACAGTGACTGCACCAGCAGAATAGTGAGCGCAGCTCTGGAGTACAATACAGGATGTAACTCAGGATCAGTACAGGATAAGTAATGTATGTACACAGTGACTGCACCAGCAGAATAGTGAGTGCAGCTCTGGAGTATAATACAGGATGTATTTTAGGATCAGTACAGGATAAGTAATGTATGTACACAGTGACTGTACTAGTGGAATAGTGAGTGCAGCTCTGGGGTATAATACAGGAATATGTACAGCAGATGATATGGAGATGTAACCTTCTGCATGGTGACATCTTCCTGTATTATTTTCTCTTTCCCTTTCTAGAAACATGAACATTATTATCCAGATATTATAATAATACTCGGCAGTAATTATAATGACTCTGCGGCGCTGGACCTGATATCTCTGTACACTGATGTCTCTGACAGGTTGTGGCATTTCAGTGAAGGAAGGATTTAAATATCATAATTTTCCCTTTCGCTGGTGTTACTCGTCAGTGCTGTCACACACATCTCTGACCCTAATAGCGCAGTGAGGTATGTGCGCTTCATTACCAACCTCTGACAGACATTTCTTTAATTGCCTCCACAATGTAAAGCTTCTTACTATTCCTCGTTTCCGCCTCCCAGAGTTCAGTCAATATATATGACACAATGTACAGGTTTCACCATCTCTCTACACAGGCCGCAGGTTATACTCGTCAGCAGTGCAGAGCGCAGCGCGAGACATTGTGTGACATAAAACAAGAGGCAGAGATTTTTCATACTCAGAATGGAAGAATCTGTCTCTGAAGACCTTTATTTTTGGCATTGGGTTCCATACTTACATCCTGTATTATACTCCAGAGCTGCACTCACTATTCTGCTGGTGCAGTCACTGTGTACATACATGACTTATCCTGTACTGATCCTGAGTTACATCCTGTATTATACTGCAGAGCTGCGCTCACTATTCTGCTGGTGCAGTCACTGTGTACATACATTACTTATCCTGTACTGATCCTGAGTTACATCCTGTATTGTACTCCAGAGCTGCACTCACTATTCTGCTGGTGCAGTCACTGTGTACATACATTACTTACCCTGTACTGATCCTGAGTTACATCCTGTATTATACTCCAGAGCTGCACTCACTATTCTGCTGGTGCAGTCACTGTGTACATACATTACATTACTTATCCTGTACTGATCCTGAGTTACATCCTGTATTATACTCCAGAGCTGTACTCACTATTCTGCTGGTGCAGTCACTGTATACATACATTACTTATCCTGTACTGATCCTGAGTTACATCCTGTATTATACTCCAGAGCTGCACTCACTATTCTGCTGGTGCAGTCACTGTGTACATACATTACTTATCCTGTATTACACTCCAGAGCTGCACTCACTATTCTGCTGGTGCAGTCACTGTGTACATACATTACTTATCCTGAACTGATCCTGAGTTACATCCTGTATTATACCCCAGAGCTGCACTCACTATTCTGCTGGTGCAGTCACTGTGTACATACATTACTTATCCTGCACTGATCCTGAGTAACATCCTGTATTATACTCCAGAGCTGCACTCACTATTCTGCTGGTGCAGTCACTGTGTACATACATTACTTATCCTGTACTGATCTTGAGTAACATCCTGTATTATACTCCAGAGCTGCACTCCCTATTCTGCTGGTGCAGTCACTGTGTACATACATTACTTATCCTGTACTGATCCTGAGTTACATCCTGTATTACACTCCAGAGCTGCACTCACTATTCTGCTGGTGCAGTCACTGTGTACATACATTACTTATCCTGTACCGATCTTGAGTAACATCCTGTATTACACTCCAGAGCTGCACTCACTATTCTGCTGGTGCAGTCACTGTGTACATACATTACTTATCCTGTACCGATCCTGAGTTACATCCTGTATTATACTCCAGAGCTGCACTCACTATTCTGCTGGTGCAGTCACTGTGTACATACATTACTTATCCTGTACTGATCCTGAGTTACATCCTGTATTATACTCCAGAGCTGCACTCACTATTCTGCTGGTGCAGTCACTGTGTACATACATTACTTATCCTGTACTGATCCTCAGTTACACCCTGTATTATACTCCAGAGCTGTACTCACTATTCTGCTGGTGGAGTCACTGTGTACATACATTACTTATCCTGTACTGATCCTGAGTTACATCCTGTATTATACTCCAGAGCTGCACTCACTATTCTGCTGGTGCAGTCACTGTGTACATACATTACTTATCCTGTACTGATCCTGAGTTACATCCTGTATTATACTCCAGAGCTGCACTCACTATTCTG